>NW_027422773.1:1622500-1625000 GCF_048934315.1 Petromyzon marinus
TGAAAAGCTGAAAGAATTGGGGAACTGGAGACCAATAACGATCGGTTCAATGATTCTGAGATTATTTTCCAGAATAATGACTGCACGTCTTGCTCGTGCTTGTCCCTTAAACCCAAGGCAGCGTGGTTTTATAGCGGCATCTGGCTGCTCTGAAAATCTTAAGGTGCTACAGGACCTTATGAGACATGCTAAGAAATTGCACAGGCCGTTGGCTGTCATGTTTATCGACATAGCGAAAGCTTTTGACTCGGTTTCGCATGCTCATATTTTATGGGTGTTAAGGCACAAGAAAGTAGATGAACACGTGGTGGGCATCATCCAGAACGCCTACGATCGGTGTACGACCTCGTTCAAAAGCAATGGCGAGTCGACTCGAGAAATTAGCATACGTGTTGGTGTCAAACAGGGTGACCCCATGTCACCCCTGCTCTTCAATCTTGCCATGGACCCTTTGATATGCACCCTAGAGTCACACGGAGTTGGGTACTCCATTGATACCGACCACGTGACAGCTCTTGCGTTTGCTGATGATTTGGTGTTGGTGAGCGAATCTTGGGTTGGTATGGCCGCCAATCTAGCGATCTTGGAATCATTTTGTGGGCTATCGGGATTGGAGGTTCAGGCCAGAAAGTGCCAGGGCTTCATGATAAGCCCAACCAAAGATTCATATACGGTGAACAACTGCGACCCATGGACTATCAAAAATAAAGATGTCCATATGATCCAACCTGATGAATCAACGAAATACCTTGGTCTGAAAATTGGCCCTTGGACTGGCACTATACAGCCTGATCTACATTGTCAGCTAAAGACATGGATCTCGAAAATCGATGAGGCGCCTCTGAAGCCAACTCAGAAGGTTGAACTACTCAATGCCTATGCCCTACCCAGATTGTTATATCCTGCAGACCACTCGGACTGCAAGCAATCAACTCTCCGTGGGTTGGACCAAGAGATTAGAAAGGCGGTAAAAGGATGGCTCCACCTTCCCGCTTCAACTTGTGATGGACTGTTATATGCCAGAGCCCGAGACGGAGGCCTTGCCATCTTGAAACTGGAAAAAACAATCCCTTCGGTTCAAGTTAGAAGGCTGCAACGTATAGCAAACTCGTCCGATGCTATCACCCGTAATATTGTGTCCTCGCAGGGTATGGAGGAAGAATACCGTAATTTGTGGGTACGAGCAGGGGGTGACAGTGATGCAATCCCAACATTCGTTCTCAGGGACTCGGTGTCAAAAGAACCTGTATATCCGAGACCCTGCGATTGGAGGGAGCATGAATTTCAGAGATGGTGCGAAAAGCCGGTTCAAGGAAGGGGCATTGTAAACTTTGCGCATGATAGAATCAGTAATGCTTGGTTGAGGCCATGGTGCGGCTTTAAACAATGCTTCTTTATCGCAGCACTACAACTAAGGGCAAATATTTACCCAACAAGAGAAAGCTTGAACAGAGGCAGAGATGGGGCCTTACGTTCCTGCAGGAAATGCTCTGCCAGACTCGAGTCCCTTTCGCACATTCTCGGTCAATGTCCTGCAGTACAGAAAGCAAGAATTGCGCGACATAACAAGATCAGTAACATTCTGGCAGACGAAGCGGCTAGATTGGGCTGGTCTGTATACAAAGAGCCACAGTTCATATCCGAGACGGGAGAGATGAGAAAGCCTGACCTCGTGTTTGCAAAAGATGAGGAGGCGGTTGTGATCGATGTCACCGTCCGTTTTGAGCTTTCAAAGAATACCTTGTCAGATGCTGCCTCGCACAAAGTTTCGTACTATACCCCTCTTGGTGATCAAGTCAAAGTGCTGACGAAGGCTAGCAAGGTCACATTCTTTGGATTCCCGGTTGGGGCAAGAGGAAAGTGGCCCCTTGAGAATAACGAGGTACTTACCTCCCTGGGCCTGACCAAACCCAGAACGACATCACTGGCCAAGATGATTTCCCGCAGAACGCTGCTTTTCTCTCTTGATATTCTGAGAATGTTCTGTGGAAATTATGCGGTCTATGAACAGTCATAGACAACCTCCGAAACAAATAATAGTTTTGTTTTAAGATGTCATTTGTTTTAGATTGATTTTGTTATTTTCGAAGGTGAAGTCGGTTTTTATTTCATTTTACTATTTTCCACAATTTAGATTGTTATTTTCCAAGACGGAGTCTTGGTTCTTTTTTTTATTGTTAGTTTTTTTTTTTTAACACGTCGTATTTGTTACTTTAGAGCTTAGAGGGGACTTTATTTTCGCCTTACTATTTTCTGCCTACAAAGAAGATTAAAAATAAGCTTTTTTCAAGATGGTTTTGTTATTTTCCAAGGTGAAGTCTTGGTATTCTTATTTTACTATTTTCCATAAAGAAGACCATTCTTTTAGATTTTGTTATTTTCCAAGACGAAGACTTGGTATTTTTATTATATTGCTATTTTTTACACGAAGCTTATTCAAGAGCACTTATATAGATTAGACTTTGTTATTTTAATTCTTTATTTTTGGACTACATCAGTT
>NW_027422773.1:1630000-1632500 GCF_048934315.1 Petromyzon marinus
AGAGACAGAGTCCGGCCCGGCTGCTTTGCGTGGATTCTGCCTCTTGAAAAGCCCATTAACTTCTCCCTCCTGAAAGGAGAGAGTCGTTTCTGTAGTATGGGTGGGGGATGGGGCCTCTTGGGTGGGAAGGGGTGGTTCAGGACAGTCCAATTGTCTTTCAAATCTACGGTAGAACTCGTTCAGGTCGTTGGCTAGGCGGGAGTCGTTAGTGGTGTGGGGCGCTCTGGGTTTGTAGTTGGTGATGTGCCTGAGCCCTTTGGCAGACAGAAGCAGCGTCGTTAGTAGAGAACTGGTGTTTTAGTGTCTCTGAGTACAGTCGTTTAGCCTCTCTCACCGCTTTGCTAAACCTGTTCTTCGACTCCTTGAATCTGTCTCTATCCCCACTCCTAAACGCTTCCTCCTTCTCCAACCTCAACCTTTTGAGCTTTGCTGAGAACCAGGGCTTGTTGTTGTTAAAGTTCACCCTGGTACGTGTTGGGATACAGCAGTCCTCACAGAAGCTGATGTACACAGCCTCTGTGAGTTCATCCAGACTATTGGTAGCAGTCGTGAACATATCCCAGTCAGTACAGTCTAAGCACGCCCGCAAATCTTCCACAGCCTCACTGGTCCACTGTTTAGATGTCCTCACAGCAGGTTTACAGAGTTTTAGTTGCTGCCTGTATGCACGAATCAGGTGGACCAAGGGAGTTCTGTGCGAGCCGAACAGCCCCGTGACCCACAAGAGAAACATCCCCGCCAAATTCGAGCGTTTGACGGGGTCTATCCGTGAAAAAATATTCACGTTTTTGAGTGCACATGCATTTCTGCTGCAAATGCCTCTGGAAGTTTCATGCCGTTCGTATGCCAATTGTGGCAACACGAAAATGACCCGTTTTCCCATTCCGAGGGATTTCTGTGCGACCCTAACAGCCCCGTGAGCCACAAGAGACACATCCCCGCCAATTTCTAGCGTTTCACGGGGTCTATCCGTGAAAAATATAGACGTTTTTGAGTGCACATGCATTTCTGCTGCAGATGCCTCTGGAAGTTTCATGCCGTTCGTACGCAATGTGGCAACACGAAAATGACCCCTTTTCCCATTCCGAGGGATTTCTGTGCGACCCTAACTAACAGCGCCCGTGAGCCACAAGAGAGACATCCCCGCCAATTTATAGCGTTTCACGGGGTCTATCCGTGAAAAATATAGACGTTTTTGAGTGCACATGCATTCCTGCTGCAAATGCCTCTGGAAGTTTCATGCCGTTCCTATGCAATGTGGCCACACAAAAATGACCCGTTTTCCCATTCCGAGGCATTTCTGTGCGACCCTAACAGCCCCGTGAGCCACAAGAGAGACATCCCCGCCAACTTCTAGCGTTTGACGGGGTCTATGCGTGAAAAATATTAAAATTTTTGAGTGCACGTGCCTTTCTGCTGCAAATGCCTCTGGAAGTTTCATGGCGTTCCTATGCAATGTGGCAACACGAAAATGACCCCTTTTCCCATTCCGAGGGAGTTCTGCGCCACCCTAACAGCCCCGTGAGCCACAAGAGACACATCCCCGCCAATTTCTAGCGTTTCACGGGGTCTATCCGTGAAACATATAGAAGTTTTTGAGTGCACATGCATTCCTGCTGCAAATGCCTCTGGAAGTTTCATGCGGTTCGTACGCAATGTGGCAACACGAAAATGACCCGTTTTCCCATTCCCAGGGATTTCTGTGCGACCCGAACAGCCCCGTGAGCCACAAGAGACACATCCCCGCCAATTTCTAGCATTTCACGGGGTCTATCCGTGAAAAATATCAATTTTTTTTGACTGCACATGCATTTCTGCTGCAAATGCCTCTGGAAGTTGCATGCGGTTCGCATGCAATGTGGCGACACGAAAATGACCCGTTTTCCCATTCCGAGGGATTTCTGTGCCACCCTAACAGCCCCGTGAGCCACAAGAGAGACATCCCCGCCAATTTCTAGCGTATCACGGGGTCTATCCGTGAGAAATATTCACTTTTTTGAGTGCACATGCATTCCTGCTGCAAATGCCTCTGGAAGTTTCATGCGGTTCGTATGCAATGTGGCGACACGAAAATGACCCGTTTTCCCATTCCGAGGGATTTCTGTGCCACCCTAACAGCCCCGTGAGCCACAAGAGAGACATCCCCGCCCACTTCTAGCGTTTCACGGGGTCTCTCCGTGAAAAATATCACATTTTTTGAGTGCACATGCATTCCTGCTGCAAATGCCTCTGGAAGTTTCATGCGGTTCGCATGCAATGTGGCGACACGAAAATGACCCGTTTTTTCCCATTCCGAGGGATTTCTGTGCCACCCTAACAGCCCCGTGAGCCACAAGAGACACATCCCCGCCAATTTCTAGCGTTTCACGGGGTCTATCCGTGAAAAATATTCAATTTTTTGACTGCACATGCATTTCTGCTGCAAATGCCTCTGGAAGTTTCATGCGGTTCGCATGCAATGTGGCGACACGAAAATGACCCGTTTTCCCATTCCGAGGGA
>NW_027422773.1:1640000-1645000 GCF_048934315.1 Petromyzon marinus
GCTAAAAATGACTAGTATACCTTCCATGACCTTCCATAACTCGTCCTTGGAAAAGGAAGAGGAGATGAACTACGATTTTTACGAACAGATTAAAAGTCTAGTTGAGTCGGATGACTCTTCAGATGACTCTTCAGATGACTCTTCAGATGACTCTTCAGATGACTTTACAGAGGATGATGAGGATGTGGAGGAGTCCTTCCTCGACATATCGGCTGAGGAACCCGTGTTGGGAAAGTTTCCCATTGACACCAAGGGAACTATCACGGTTGTACTGCCTAGTCTGGAGTATATATGCGTTATCTGTAAACAACACATGGGCAAAGCATCCGAACTTGTTGCACATTTTAACATCAAACACAGAGACATTCCTCTGGTGTTTAAGTGCGCTAAATGTGACAAAACCAACTCAAACCACCGATCGATTGCCTGTCATGCCCCCAAATGTGGGGGAATAAAGTTAACTGAGGAAAGCTTACCAATGGTCTGTGAATGTTGCCAGGCACGCTTTGCGACTCTAAGTGGCCTTTCGCAGCACAAGAGGCATGCTCACCCAGTCACCCGTAATGAGGAAAGGATTAAAGATGGTATAAAGGGTACCTCGCAGAGAGGGGTACACCGTAGCTGCTGGTCTTTGAAGGAAGTAGAACAGCTGGCCCTTCTAGAGTTGCAGTTTCAGGGGAAAAAGAATATCAATAAGATCATTGCTGAAGCGCTTGGGACTAAGACCAACAAGCAAGTCTCTGACAAGAGACGGGACCTAAGTAAAAAGACAGGGGCCCCCATGTCAGACAGCTTACATTTTTCTTCTAGGCCTCTTGAGACATTGTCTCCCCCACCAAATGTAACAACGGGGACTTCATCCATACTCGCTCAAGCAGCTGAGCGGCTTACGAATGAGAATTCTGGGACCTTGGAAAAGCCTGCAATGGAGGCAATAAAGGCTTGGCTTAACGGCGAGGGCCAACATGATGCCCTCGTAGAAACTGCCACAGCATTGATGCTTTGTCCGATGAGATTGGTGAAAAACAAAGGCAAACGTTCAAAACCCGAGAACGACATTATTAAACCCAGGATATTACCCACACGATCTTGGATGAAGAAGAGAGCGGAAAAACGAGGAAGCTTCATGAAGCACCAGAAGCTCTTCTTTAAGAACCGCTCTCTTCTTGCGTCCTTAGTCCTGGATGGCACTGAACGTCATGAATGCCGAATCCCGAACGCAGATGTATATCGTTTTTACTGCGAAAAATGGGAGAAGGTGTTGCCATTCAATGGCCTGGGCCAATTTAAGTCATCAGGTGTTGCAAATAACGAATACTTTGAGCCCCTAATTTCGGTGGAGGAAGTTCAGACTGCCATACGGGCCATTAAACCAACGTCAGCAGCTGGGCCAGATGGCCTAACAAGGGCTGCAATCTGTGCTTCCGACCCCGAGGGTCGGACACTGACAGCCCTATTTAATGCATGGATGATTACAGGAATTATTCCCAAAGAGTTGAAAAAGAATAGGACGATTCTTATTCCTAAGGTTATGGACGATGAAAAGCTGAAAGAATTGGGGAACTGGAGACCAATAACGATCGGTTCAATGATTCTGAGATTATTTTCCAGAATAATGACTGCACGTCTTGCTCGTGCTTGTCCCTTAAACCCAAGGCAGCGTGGTTTTATAGCGGCATCTGGCTGCTCTGAAAATCTTAAGGTGCTACAGGACCTTATGAGACATGCTAAGAAATTGCACAGGCCGTTGGCTGTCATGTTTATCGACATAGCGAAAGCTTTTGACTCGGTTTCGCATGCTCATATTTTATGGGTGTTAAGGCACAAGAAAGTAGATGAACACGTGGTGGGCATCATCCAGAACGCCTACGATCGGTGTACGACCTCGTTCAAAAGCAATGGCGAGTCGACTCGAGAAATTAGCATACGTGTTGGTGTCAAACAGGGTGACCCCATGTCACCCCTGCTCTTCAATCTTGCCATGGACCCTTTGATATGCACCCTAGAGTCACACGGAGTTGGGTACTCCATTGATACCGACCACGTGACAGCTCTTGCGTTTGCTGATGATTTGGTGTTGGTGAGCGAATCTTGGGTTGGTATGGCCGCCAATCTAGCGATCTTGGAATCATTTTGTGGGCTATCGGGATTGGAGGTTCAGGCCAGAAAGTGCCAGGGCTTCATGATAAGCCCAACCAAAGATTCATATACGGTGAACAACTGCGACCCATGGACTATCAAAAATAAAGATGTCCATATGATCCAACCTGATGAATCAACGAAATACCTTGGTCTGAAAATTGGCCCTTGGACTGGCACTATACAGCCTGATCTACATTGTCAGCTAAAGACATGGATCTCGAAAATCGATGAGGCGCCTCTGAAGCCAACTCAGAAGGTTGAACTACTCAATGCCTATGCCCTACCCAGATTGTTATATCCTGCAGACCACTCGGACTGCAAGCAATCAACTCTCCGTGGGTTGGACCAAGAGATTAGAAAGGCGGTAAAAGGATGGCTCCACCTTCCCGCTTCAACTTGTGATGGACTGTTATATGCCAGAGCCCGAGACGGAGGCCTTGCCATCTTGAAACTGGAAAAAACAATCCCTTCGGTTCAAGTTAGAAGGCTGCAACGTATAGCAAACTCGTCCGATGCTATCACCCGTAATATTGTGTCCTCGCAGGGTATGGAGGAAGAATACCGTAATTTGTGGGTACGAGCAGGGGGTGACAGTGATGCAATCCCAACATTCGTTCTCAGGGACTCGGTGTCAAAAGAACCTGTATATCCGAGACCCTGCGATTGGAGGGAGCATGAATTTCAGAGATGGTGCGAAAAGCCGGTTCAAGGAAGGGGCATTGTAAACTTTGCGCATGATAGAATCAGTAATGCTTGGTTGAGGCCATGGTGCGGCTTTAAACAATGCTTCTTTATCGCAGCACTACAACTAAGGGCAAATATTTACCCAACAAGAGAAAGCTTGAACAGAGGCAGAGATGGGGCCTTACGTTCCTGCAGGAAATGCTCTGCCAGACTCGAGTCCCTTTCGCACATTCTCGGTCAATGTCCTGCAGTACAGAAAGCAAGAATTGCGCGACATAACAAGATCAGTAACATTCTGGCAGACGAAGCGGCTAGATTGGGCTGGTCTGTATACAAAGAGCCACGGTTCATATCCGAGACGGGAGAGATGAGAAAGCCTGACCTCGTGTTTGCAAAAGATGAGGAGGCGGTTGTGATCGATGTCACCGTCCGTTTTGAGCTTTCAAAGAATACCTTGTCAGATGCTGCCTCGCACAAAGTTTCGTACTATACCCCTCTTGGTGATCAAGTCAAAGTGCTGACGAAGGCTAGCAAGGTCACATTCTTTGGATTCCCGGTTGGGGCAAGAGGAAAGTGGCCCCTTGAGAATAACGAGGTACTTACCTCCCTGGGCCTGACCAAACCCAGAACGACATCACTGGCCAAGATGATTTCCCGCAGAACGCTGCTTTTCTCTCTTGATATTCTGAGAATGTTCTGTGGAAATTATGCGGTCTATGAACAGTCATAGACAACCTCCGAAACAAATAATAGTTTTGTTTTAAGATGTCATTTGTTTTAGATTGATTTTGTTATTTTCGAAGGTGAAGTCGGTTTTTATTTCATTTTACTATTTTCCACAATTTAGATTGTTATTTTCCAAGACGGAGTCTTGGTTCTTTTTTTTATTGTTAGTTTTTTTTTTTTTTAACACGTCGTATTTGTTACTTTAGAGCTTAGAGGGGACTTTATTTTCGCCTTACTATTTTCTGCCTACAAAGAAGATTAAAAATAAGCTTTTTTCAAGATGGTTTTGTTATTTTCCAAGGTGAAGTCTTGGTATTCTTATTTTACTATTTTCCATAAAGAAGACCTTTCTTTTAGATTTTGTTATTTTCCAAGACGAAGACTTGGTATTTTTATTATATTGCTATTTTTTACACGAAGCTTATTCAAGAGCACTTATATAGATTAGACTTTGTTATTTTAATTCTTTATTTTTGGACTACATCAGTTCGAGAGTCCTGTAACTTACTATTTTCTGCCTACAAAGAAGATTAGAAATAAGCTTTATTTAAGATGTTTTAGATTAGATTTTGTTATTTTCCAAGGTGAAGTCTTGGTTTTTTTTATTTTACTATTTTCCACAAAGAAGACTTTTCTTTTCTTTTAGATTTTGTTATTTTCCAAGACGAAGACTTGGTATTTTTTTGCTATTTTTTACAGGAAGCTTTATTCAAGAGCACTTATATAGATTAGACTTTGTTATTTTAATTCTTTATTTTTGCACTACATCAGTTCGAGAGAAGACTACAAACCAGCTTTATTTAAGATGTTTTAGATTAGATTTTGTTATTTTCCAAGGTGAAGTCTTGGTTTTTTATTTTACTATTTTCCACAAAGAAGACTTTTCTTTTAGATTTTGTTATTTTCCAAGACGAAGACTTGGTATTTTTTTTGCTATTTTTTTACACGAAGCTTATTCAAGAGCACTTATATAGATTAGACTTTGTTATTTTAATTCTTTATTTTTGGACTACATCAGTTCGAGAGTCCTGTAACTTACTATTTTCTGCCTACAAAGAAGATTACAAATAAGCTTTATTTAAGATGTTTTAGATTAGATTTTGTTATTTTCCAAGGTGAAGTCTTGGTTTTTTTTATTTTACTATTTTCCACAAAGAAGACTTTTCTTTTCTTTTAGATTTTGTTATTTTCCAAGACGAAGACTTGGTTTTTTTTATATATTGCTATTTTTTTTTTTACACTGCTTTATTCAAGAGCGCTTATATAGATTAGACTTTGTTATTTTAATTCTTTATTTTTGGAATACATCAGTTTGAGAGTCCTGTAACGTACTATTTTCTGCCTACAAAGAAGACTACAGACAAGCTTTATTTAAGATGTTTTAGATTAGATTTTGTTATTTTCCAAGGTGAAGACTTGGTTTTTTTATTTTACTATTTTCCACAAAG
>NW_027422773.1:1650000-1652500 GCF_048934315.1 Petromyzon marinus
GCGAGCCGAACAGCCCCGTGACCCACAAGAGAAACATCCCCGCCAAATTCGAGCGTTTGACGGGGTCTATCCGTGAAAAAATATTCACGTTTTTGAGTGCACATGCATTTCTGCTGCAAATGCCTCTGGAAGTTTCATGCCGTTCGTATGCCAATTGTGGCAACACGAAAATGACCCGTTTTCCCATTCCGAGGGATTTCTGTGCGACCCTAACAGCCCCGTGAGCCACAAGAGACACATCCCCGCCAATTTCTAGCGTTTCACGGGGTCTATCCGTGAAAAATATAGACGTTTTTGAGTGCACATGCATTTCTGCTGCAGATGCCTCTGGAAGTTTCATGCCGTTCGTACGCAATGTGGCAACACGAAAATGACCCCTTTTCCCATTCCGAGGGATTTCTGTGCGACCCTAACTAACAGCGCCCGTGAGCCACAAGAGAGACATCCCCGCCAATTTATAGCGTTTCACGGGGTCTATCCGTGAAAAATATAGACGTTTTTGAGTGCACATGCATTCCTGCTGCAAATGCCTCTGGAAGTTTCATGCCGTTCCTATGCAATGTGGCCACACAAAAATGACCCGTTTTCCCATTCCGAGGCATTTCTGTGCGACCCTAACAGCCCCGTGAGCCACAAGAGAGACATCCCCGCCAACTTCTAGCGTTTGACGGGGTCTATGCGTGAAAAATATTAAAATTTTTGAGTGCACGTGCCTTTCTGCTGCAAATGCCTCTAGAAGTTTCATGGCGTTCCTATGCAATGTGGCAACACGAAAATGACCCCTTTTCCCATTCCGAGGGAGTTCTGTGCCACCCTAACAGCCCCGTGAGCCACAAGAGACACATCCCCGCCAATTTCTAGCGTTTCACGGGGTCTATCCGTGAAACATATAGAAGTTTTTGAGTGCACATGCATTCCTGCTGCAAATGCCTCTGGAAGTTTCATGCGGTTCGTACGCAATGTGGCAACACGAAAATGACCCGTTTTCCCATTCCCAGGGATTTCTGTGCGACCCGAACAGCCCCGTGAGCCACAAGAGACACATCCCCGCCAATTTCTAGCGTTTCACGGGGTCTATCCGTGAAAAATATCAATTTTTTTTGACTGCACATGCATTTCTGCTGCAAATGCCTCTGGAAGTTGCATGCGGTTCGCATGCAATGTGGCGACACGAAAATGACCCGTTTTCCCATTCCGAGGGATTTCTGTGCCACCCTAACAGCCCCGTGAGCCACAAGAGAGACATCCCCGCCAATTTCTAGCGTATCACGGGGTCTATCCGTGAGAAATATTCACTTTTTTGAGTGCACATGCATTCCTGCTGCAAATGCCTCTGGAAGTTTCATGCGGTTCGTATGCAATGTGGCGACACGAAAATGACCCGTTTTCCCATTCCGAGGGATTTCTGTGCCACCCTAACAGCCCCGTGAGCCACAAGAGAGACATCCCCGCCCACTTCTAGCGTTTCACGGGGTCTCTCCGTGAAAAATATTCACTTTTTTGAGTGCACATGCATTCCTGCTGCAAATGCCTCTGGAAGTTTCATGCCGTTCGTATGCCAATTGTGGCAACACGAAAATGACCCGTTTTCCCATTCCGAGGGATTTCTGTGCGACCCTAACAGCCCCGTGAGCCACAAGAGACACATCCCCGCCAATTTCTAGCGTTTCACGGGGTCTATCCGTGAAAAATATAGACGTTTTTGAGTGCACATGCATTTCTGCTGCAGATGCCTCTGGAAGTTTCATGCCGTTCGTATGCAATGTGGCAACACGAAAATGACCCCTTTTCCCATTCCGAGGGATTTCTGTGCGACCCTAACTAACAGCGCCCGTGAGCCACAAGAGAGACATCCCCGCCAATTTATAGCGTTTCACGGGGTCTATCCGTGAAAAATATAGACGTTTTTGAGTGCACATGCATTCCTGCTGCAAATGCCTCTGGAAGTTTCATGCCGTTCCTATGCAATGTGGCCACACAAAAATGACCCGTTTTCCCATTCCGAGGCATTTCTGTGCGACCCTAACAGCCCCGTGAGCCACAAGAGAGACATCCCCGCCAACTTCTAGCGTTTGACGGGGTCTATGCGTGAAAAATATTAAAATTTTTGAGTGCACGTGCCTTTCTGCTGCAAATGCCTCTGGAAGTTTTATGGCGTTCCTATGCAATGTGGCAACACGAAAATGACGCCTTTTCCCATTCCGAGGGAGTTCTGTGCCACCCTAACAGCCCCGTGAGCAACAAGAGACACATCCCCGCCAATTTCTAGCGTTTCACGGGGTCTATCCGTGAAACATATAGAAGTTTTTGAGTGCACATGCATTCCTGCTGCAAATGCCTCTGGAAGTTTCATGCGGTTCGTACGCAATGTGGCAACACGAAAATGACCCGTTTTCCCATTCCCAGGGATTTCTGTGCGACCCGAACAGCCCCGTGAGCCACAAGAGACACATCCCCGCCAATTTCTAGCGTTTCACGGGGTCTATCCGTGAAAAATATC
>NW_027422773.1:1660000-1665000 GCF_048934315.1 Petromyzon marinus
GACGCCGTCCTATGAAACTCTTGTTTGTCTCGGTGTCAACCCAGACACAGAATGAAGATGCCCTCTGGGCATCTGATGTTGCTAAACCTATGGCGTCTAGGTCGGCGCTAAAAATGACTAGTATACCTTCCATGACCTTCCATAACTCGTCCTTGGAAAAGGAAGAGGAGATGAACTACGATTTTTACGAACAGATTAAAAGTCTAGTTGAGTCGGATGACTCTTCAGATGACTTTACAGAGGATGATGAGGATGTGGAGGAGTCCTTCCTCGACATATCGGCTGAGGAACCCGTGTTGGGAAAGTTTCCCATTGACACCAAGGGAACTATCACGGTTGTACTGCCTAGTCTGGAGTATATATGCGTTATCTGTAAACAACACATGGGCAAAGCATCCGAACTTGTTGCACATTTTAACATCAAACACAGAGACATTCCTCTGGTGTTTAAGTGCGCTAAATGTGACAAAACCAACTCAAACCACCGATCGATTGCCTGTCATGCCCCCAAATGTGGGGGAATAAAGTTAACTGAGGAAAGCTTACCAATGGTCTGTGAATGTTGCCAGGCACGCTTTGCGACTCTAAGTGGCCTTTCGCAGCACAAGAGGCATGCTCACCCAGTCACCCGTAATGAGGAAAGGATTAAAGATGGTACAAAGGGTACCTCGCAGAGAGGGGTACACCGTAGCTGCTGGTCTTTGAAGGAAGTAGAACAGCTGGCCCTTCTAGAGTTGCAGTTTCAGGGGAAAAAGAATATCAATAAGATCATTGCTGAAGCGCTTGGGACTAAGACCAACAAGCAAGTCTCTGACAAGAGACGGGACCTAAGTAAAAAGACAGGGGCCCCCATGTCAGACAGCTTACATTTTTCTTCTAGGCCTCTTGAGACATTGTCTCCCCCACCAAATGTAACAACGGGGACTTCATCCATACTCGCTCAAGCAGCTGAGCGGCTTACGAATGAGAATTCTGGGACCCTGGAAAAGCCTGCAATGGAGGCAATAAAGGCTTGGCTTAACGGCGAGGGCCAACATGATGCCCTCGTAGAAACTGCCACAGCATTGATGCTTTGTCCGATGAGATTGGTGAAAAACAAAGGCAAACGTTCAAAACCCGAGAACGACATTATTAAACCCAGGATATTACCCACACGATCTTGGATGAAGAAGAGAGCGGAAAAACGAGGAAGCTTCATGAAGCACCAGAAGCTCTTCTTTAAGAACCGCTCTCTTCTTGCGTCCTTAGTCCTAGATGGCACTGAACGTCATGAATGCCGAATCCCGAACGCAGATGTATATCGTTTTTACTGCGAAAAATGGGAGAAGGTGTTGCCATTCAATGGCCTGGGCCAATTTAAGTCATCAGGTATTGCAAATAACGAATACTTTGAGCCCCTAATTTCGGTGGAGGAAGTTCAGACTGCCATACGGGCCATTAAACCAACGTCAGCAGCTGGGCCAGATGGCCTAACAAGGGCTGCAATCTGTGCTGCCGACCCCGAGGGTCGGACACTGACAGCCCTATTTAATGCATGGATGATTACAGGAATTATTCCCAAAGAGTTGAAAAAGAATAGGACGATTCTTATTCCTAAGGTTATGGACGATGAAAAGCTGAAAGAATTGGGGAACTGGAGACCAATAACGATTGGTTCAATGATTCTGAGATTATTTTCAAGAATAATGACTGCACGTCTTGCTCGTGCTTGTCCCTTAAACCCAAGGCAGCGTGGTTTTATAGCGGCATCTGGCTGCTCTGAAAATCTTAAGGTGCTACAGGACCTTATGAGACACGCTAAGAAATTGCACAGGCCGTTGGCTGTCATGTTCATCGACATAGCGAAAGCTTTTGACTCGGTTTCGCATGCTCATATTTTATGGGTGTTAAGGCACAAGAAAGTAGATGAACACGTGGTGGGCATCATCCAGAACGCCTACGATCAGTGTACGACCTCGTTAAAAAGCAATGGCGAGTCGACTCGAGAAATTAGCATACGTGTTGGTGTCAAACAGGGTGACCCCATGTCACCCCTGCTCTTCAATCTTGCCATGGACCCTTTGATATGCACCCTAGAGTCACACGGAGTTGGGTACTCCATTGATACCGACCACGTGACAGCTCTTGCGTTTGCTGATGATTTGGTGTTGGTGAGCGAATCTTGGGTTGGTATGGCCGCCAATCTAGCGATCTTGGAATCATTTTGTGGGCTATCGGGATTGGAGGTTCAGGCCAGAAAGTGCCAGGGCTTCATGATAAGCCCAACCAAAGATTCATATACGGTGAACAACTGCGACCCATGGACTATCAAAAATAAAGATGTCCATATGATCCAACCTGATGAATCAACGAAATACCTTGGTCTGAAAATTGGCCCTTGGACTGGCACTATACAGCCTGATCTACATTGTCAGCTAAAGACATGGATCTCGAAAATCGATGAGGCGCCTCTGAAGCCAACTCAGAAGGTTGAACTACTCAATGCCTATGCCCTACCCAGATTGTTATATCCTGCAGACCACTCGGACTGCAAGCAATCAACTCTCCGTGGGTTGGACCAAGAGATTAGAAAGGCGGTAAAAGGATGGCTCCACCTTCCCGCTTCAACTTGTGATGGACTGTTATATGCCAGAGCCCGAGACGGAGGCCTTGCCATCTTGAAACTGGAAAAAACAATCCCTTCGGTTCAAGTTAGAAGGCTGCAACGTATAGCAAACTCGTCCGATGCTATCACCCGTAATATTGTGTCCTCGCAGGGTATGGAGGAAGAATACCGTAATTTGTGGGTACGAGCAGGGGGTGACAGTGATGCAATCCCAACATTCGTTCTCAGGGACTCGGTGTCAAAAGAACCTGTATATCCGAGACCCTGCGATTGGAGGGAGCATGAATTTCAGAGATGGTGCGAAAAGCCGGTTCAAGGAAGGGGCATTGTAAACTTTGCGCATGATAGAATCAGTAATGCTTGGTTGAGGCCATGGTGCGGCTTTAAACAATGCTTCTTTATCGCAGCACTACAACTAAGGGCAAATATTTACCCAACAAGAGAAAGCTTGAACAGAGGCAGAGATGGGGCCTTACGTTCCTGCAGGAAATGCTCTGCCAGACTCGAGTCCCTTTCGCACATTCTCGGTCAATGTCCTGCAGTACAGAAAGCAAGAATTGCGCGACATAACAAGATCAGTAACATTCTGGCAGACGAAGCGGCTAGATTGGGCTGGTCTGTATACAAAGAGCCACGGTTCATATCCGAGACGGGAGAGATGAGAAAGCCTGACCTCGTATTTGCAAAAGATGAGGAGGCGGTTGTGATCGATGTCACCGTCCGTTTTGAGCTTTCAAAGAATACCTTGTCAGATGCTGCCTCGCACAAAGTTTCGTACTATACCCCTCTTGGTGATCAAGTCAAAGTGCTGACAAAGGCTAGCAAGGTCACATTCTTTGGATTCCCGGTTGGGGCAAGAGGAAAGTGGCCCCTTGAGAATAACGAGGTACTTACCTCCCTGGGCCTGACCAAACCCAGAACGACATCACTGGCCAAGATGATTTCCCACAGAACGCTGCTTTTCTCTCTTGATATTCTGAGAATGTTCTGTGGAAATTATGCGGTCTATGAACAGTCATAGACAACCTCCGAAACAAATAATAGTTTTGTTTTAAGATGTCATTTGTTTTAGATTTATTTTGTTATTTTCGAAGGTGAAGTCGGTTTTTATTTCATTTTACTATTTTCCACAATTTAGATTGTTATTTTCCAAGACGAAGTCTTGGTTCTTTTTTTTATTGTTAGTTTTTTTTTTAACACGTCGTATTTGTTACTTTAGAGCTTAGAGGGGACTTTATTTTCGCCTTACTATTTTCTGCCTACAAAGAAGATTAAAAATAAGCTTTTTTCAAGATGGTTTTGTTATTTTCCAAGGTGAAGTCTTGGTATTCTTATTTTACTATTTTCCATAAAGAAGACCTTTCTTTTAGATTTTGTTATTTTCCAAGACGAAGACTTGGTATTTTTATTATATTGCTATTTTTTTACACGAAGCTTATTCAAGAGCACTTATATAGATTAGACTTTGTTATTTTAATTCTTTATTTTTGGACTACATCAGTTCGAGAGTCCTGTAACTTACTATTTTCTGCCTACAAAGTCAGCTTTATTTAAGATGTTTTAGATTAGATTTTGTTATTTTCCAAGGTGAAGTCTTGGTTTTTTTATTTTACTATTTTCCACAAAGAAGACTTTTCTTTTCTTTTAGATTTTGTTATTTTCCAAGACGAAGACTTGGTTTTTTTTTATATTGCTATTTTTTCTTTTTACACTGCTTTATTCAAGAGCGCTTATATAGATTAGACTTTGTTATTTTAATTCTTTATTTTTGGAATACATCAGTTCGAGAGTCCTGTAACGTACTATTTTCTGCCTACAAAGAAGACTACAGACAAGCTTTATTTAAGATGTTTTAGATTAGATTTTGTTATTTTCCAAGGTGAAGACTTGGTTTTTTTATTTTACTATTTTCCACAAAGAAGATTTTTCTTTTTTCTTTTAGATTTTGTTATTTTCCAAGACGAAGACTTGGTATTTTTTTTTTTATTGCTAGTTTTTTTTATATGTTACTTCAGAGCATAGAGAGGACTTTATTTTTACCTTACTATTTTCTGCCTTCAAAGAAGATTAAAAATAAGCTTTATTCAAGATTACTTATATAGATTAGACTTTGTTATTTTAATTCTTTATTTTTTGGAGTACATCAGTTCGAGAATCCGGTAACTTACCGACTCTACTCCTTGTTGCCATTGATGCACGACAGCAGGGATTCGATAATACACGGCATCCCGTTCAGGGACCAGCTTGATGATGCTGGATCTGCGTTGGATACACCAGCATGGGAGTACAATACGGTTATTGACTCCACCCCGTGTTATCAAAGATGCATGGTAACAGGGCGAAGGAAACTCACAGCATCCTTGCCACGCTTGCGCAGCAAGCAAAGTATTGCTGA
>NW_027422773.1:1677500-1680000 GCF_048934315.1 Petromyzon marinus
GCAAGTCTCTGACAAGAGACGGGACCTAAGTAAAAAGACAGGGGCCCCCATGTCAGACAGCTTACATTTTTCTTCTAGGCCTCTTGAGACATTGTCTCCCCCACCAAATGTAACAACGGGGACTTCATCCATACTCGCTCAAGCAGCTGAGCGGCTTACGAATGAGAATTCTGGGACCCTGGAAAAGCCTGCAATGGAGGCAATAAAGGCTTGGCTTAACGGCGAGGGCCAACATGATGCCCTCGTAGAAACTGCCACAGCATTGATGCTTTGTCCGATGAGATTGGTGAAAAACAAAGGCAAACGTTCAAAACCCGAGAACGACATTATTAAACCCAGGATATTACCCACACGATCTTGGATGAAGAAGAGAGCGGAAAAACGAGGAAGCTTCATGAAGCACCAGAAGCTCTTCTTTAAGAACCGCTCTCTTCTTGCGTCCTTAGTCCTGGATGGCACTGAACGTCATGAATGCCGAATCCCGAACGCAGATGTATATCGTTTTTACTGCGAAAAATGGGAGAAGGTGTTGCCATTCAATGGCCTGGGCCAATTTAAGTCATCAGGTGTTGCAAATAACGAATACTTTGAGCCCCTAATTTCGGTGGAGGAAGTTCAGACTGCCATACGGGCCATTAAACCAACGTCAGCAGCTGGGCCAGATGGCCTAACAAGGGCTGCAATCTGTGCTGCCGACCCCGAGGGTCGGACACTGACAGCCCTATTTAATGCATGGATGATTACAGGAATTATTCCCAAAGAGTTGAAAAAGAATAGGACGATTCTTATTCCTAAGGTTATGGACGATGAAAAGCTGAAAGAATTGGGGAACTGGAGACCAATAACGATTGGTTCAATGATTCTGAGATTATTTTCCAGAATAATGACTGCACGTCTTGCTCGTGCTTGTCCCTTAAACCTAAGGCAGCGTGGTTTTATAGCGGCATCTGGCTGCTCTGAAAATCTTAAGGTGCTACAGGACCTTATGAGACACGCTAAGAAATTGCACAGGCCGTTGGCTGTCATGTTCATCGACATAGCGAAAGCTTTTGACTCGGTTTCGCATGCTCATATTTTATGGGTGTTAAGGCACAAGAAAGTAGATGAACACGTGGTGGGCATCATCCAGAACGCCTACGATCGGTGTACGACCTCGTTCAAAAGCAATGGCGAGTCGACTCGAGAAATTAGCATACGTGTTGGTGTCAAACAGGGTGACCCCATGTCACCCCTGCTCTTCAATCTTGCCATGGACCCTTTGATATGCACCCTAGAGTCACACGGAGTTGGGTACTCCATTGATACCGACCACGTGACAGCTCTTGCGTTTGCTGATGATTTGGTGTTGGTGAGCGAATCTTGGGTTGGTATGGCCGCCAATCTAGCGATCTTGGAATCATTTTGTGGGCTATCGGGATTGGAGGTTCAGGCCAGAAAGTGCCAGGGCTTCATGATAAGCCCAACCAAAGATTCATATACGGTGAACAACTGCGACCCATGGACTATCAAAAATAAAGATGTCCATATGATCCAACCTGATGAATCAACGAAATACCTTGGTCTGAAAATTGGCCCTTGGACTGGCACTATACAGCCTGATCTACATTATCAGCTAAAGACATGGATCTCGAAAATCGATGAGGCGCCTCTGAAGCCAACTCAGAAGGTTGAACTACTCAATGCCTATGCCCTACCCAGATTGTTATATCCTGCAGACCACTCGGACTGCAAGCAATCAACTCTCCGTGGGTTGGACCAAGAGATTAGAAAGGCGGTAAAAGGATGGCTCCACCTTCCCGCTTCAACTTGTGATGGACTGTTATATGCCAGAGCCCGAGACGGAGGCCTTGCCATCTTGAAACTGGAAAAACAATCCCTTCGGTTCAAGTTAGAAGGCTGCAACGTATAGCAAACTCGTCCGATGCTATCACCCGTAATATTGTGTCCTCGCAGGGTATGGAGGAAGAATACCGTAATTTGTGGGTACGAGCAGGGGGTGACAGTGATGCAATCCCAACATTCGTTCTCAGGGACTCGGTGTCAAAAGAACCTGTATATCCGAGACCCTGCGATTGGAGGGAGCATGAATTTCAGAGATGGTGCGAAAAGCCGGTTCAAGGAAGGGGCATTGTAAACTTTGCGCATGATAGAATCAGTAATGCTTGGTTGAGGCCATGGTGCGGCTTTAAACAATGCTTCTTTATCGCAGCACTACAACTAAGGGCAAATATTTACCCAACAAGAGAAAGTTTGAACAGAGGCAGAGATGGGGCCTTACGTTCCTGCAGGAAATGCTCTGCCAGACTCGAGTCCCTTTCGCACATTCTCGGTCAATGTCCTGCAGTACAGAAAGCAAGAATTGCGCGACATAACAAGATCAGTAACATTCTGGCAGACGAAGCGGCTAGATTGGGCTGGTCTGTATACAAAGAGCCACGGTTCATATCCGAGACGGGAGAGATGAGAAAGCCTGACCTCGTATTTGCAAAAGATGAGGAGG
>NW_027422773.1:1685000-1687500 GCF_048934315.1 Petromyzon marinus
AGTCTGCTCTTGTCCTTGGCAGTGGCAGCAGCGTACCAGACGGTTATGGAGGAGGTGAGGATGGATTCAATGATCGCTGTATAGAATTGCACCATCATTGTCTTTGGCAGGTTGCATTTCTTCAGCTGCCGTCGAAAGTACATCCTCTGTTGAGCTCTCTTGGCGAGGGAGCTGATGTTCAGTTCCCACTTGAGGTCCCGGCAGAGAATAGTGCCCAGGAAGCGGAAGGACTCCACAATTTTGACTGCGGAGTCTAACAGGGTGATGGCGGTGAGTGGGGCTGTATTCTTCCTGAAGTCCACAACCATCTCAACTGTCCTTAGAGCATTTAGCTCTAAGTTGTTCTGGCTACACCAGGTCACCAGGTTGTCAGCTTCCCACCTATAGTCAGACTCATCCCCACCAGAGATCAGCCCAATGAGGGTGGTGTCGTCCGACAAACTTCAAGAGTTTGACGGACAGATGATTGGAGGCGCAGCTGTTGGTATACAGGGAGAAGAGCAGTGGGCAAAGGACGCAGCCCTGAGGAGTTCCCGTGCTGATGGACCTGGAGTCAGAGACTTCTGTTCCCGGCTTAACGCACTGCCTCCTGTCAGAGAGGAAGTCTGTGATCCACCTGCAGGTGGAGTAGGGCACGTTCAGCTGGAAGAGCTTGTCCTGAAGCAGGGCAGGGATGATGGTGTTGAAGGCAGAGCTGAAGTCCACAAACAGGATCCTGGCGTAGGATGCTGGGGCGTCCACATGCTGTAGGGTGAAGTGGAGGGCCATGTTAACTGCGTCGTCCACAGACCTGTTGGCTCTGTAGGCAAACTGAAGGGGGTCCAGGAGAGGGTCTGTGATGGCTTTGAGGTGTGCCAGGAGCAGGCGCTCAAAAGACTTCATTACCACAGATGTAAGGGCGACCGGTCTGTAATCATTTAGTCCTGTTGGCCTTAGCTTTTTGGGCACAGCGATGATGGTGGAGGACTTGAGACAGGCTGGTACATGGCATGTCTCCAGGGAGGTGTTAAAGATGTTGGTGAACACCGGAGACAGCTGGTCAGCGCAGTGCCTGAGGGTGGCTGGAGAGACAGAGTCCGGCCCGGCTGCTTTGCGTGGATTCTGCCTCTTGAAAAGCCCATTAACTTCTCCCTCCTGAAAGGAGAGAGTCGTTTCTGTAGTATGGGTGGGGGATGGGGCCTCTTGGGTGGGAAGGGGTGGTTCAGGACAGTCCAATTGTCTTTCAAATCTACGGTAGAACTCGTTCAGGTCGTTGGCTAGGCGGGAGTCGTTAGTGGTGTGGGGCGCTCTGGGTTTGTAGTTGGTGATGTGCCTGAGCCCTTTGGCAGACAGAAGCAGCGTCGTTAGTAGAGAACTGGTGTTTTAGTGTCTCTGAGTACAGTCGTTTAGCCTCTCTCACCGCTTTGCTAAACCTGTTCTTCGACTCCTTGAATCTGTCTCTATCCCCACTCCTAAACGCTTCCTCCTTCTCCAACCTCAACCTTTTGAGCTTTGCTGAGAACCAGGGCTTGTTGTTGTTAAAGTTCACCCTGGTACGTGTTGGGATACAGCAGTCCTCACAGAAGCTGATGTACACAGCCTCTGTGAGTTCATCCAGACTATTGGTAGCAGTCGTGAACATATCCCAGTCAGTACAGTCTAAGCACGCCCGCAAATCTTCCACAGCCTCACTGGTCCACTGTTTAGATGTCCTCACAGCAGGTTTACAGAGTTTTAGTTGCTGCCTGTATGCACGAATCAGGTGGACCAAGGGAGTTCTGTGCGAGCCGAACAGCCCCGTGACCCACAAGAGAAACATCCCCGCCAAATTCGAGCGTTTGACGGGGTCTATCCGTGAAAAAATATTCACGTTTTTGAGTGCACATGCATTTCTGCTGCAAATGCCTCTGGAAGTTTCATGCCGTTCGTATGCCAATTGTGGCAACACGAAAATGACCCGTTTTCCCATTCCGAGGGATTTCTGTGCGACCCTAACAGCCCCGTGAGCCACAAGAGACACATCCCCGCCAATTTCTAGCGTTTCACGGGGTCTATCCGTGAAAAATATAGACGTTTTTGAGTGCACATGCATTTCTGCTGCAGATGCCTCTGGAAGTTTCATGCCGTTCGTACGCAATGTGGCAACACGAAAATGACCCCTTTTCCCATTCCGAGGGATTTCTGTGCGACCCTAACTAACAGCGCCCGTGAGCCACAAGAGAGACATCCCCGCCAATTTATAGCGTTTCACGGGGTCTATCCGTGAAAAATATAGACGTTTTTGAGTGCACATGCATTCCTGCTGCAAATGCCTCTGGAAGTTTCATGCCGTTCCTATGCAATGTGGCCACACAAAAATGACCCGTTTTCCCATTCCGAGGCATTTCTGTGCGACCCTAACAGCCCCGTGAGCCACAAGAGAGACATCCCCGCCAACTTCTAGCGTTTGACGGGGTCTATGCGTGAAAAATATTAAAATTTTTGAGTGCACGTGCCTTTCTGCTGCAAATGCCTCTGGAAG
>NW_027422773.1:1697500-1700000 GCF_048934315.1 Petromyzon marinus
GGCGCAGCTGTTGGTATACAGGGAGAAGAGCAGTGGGCAAAGGACGCAGCCCTGAGGAGTTCCCGTGCTGATGGACCTGGAGTCAGAGACTTCTGTTCCCGGCTTAACGCACTGCTTCCTGTCAGAGAGGAAGTCTGTGATCCACCTGCAGGTGGAGTAGGGCACGTTCAGCTGGAAGAGCTTGTCCTGAAGCAGGGCAGGGATGATGGTGTTGAAGGCAGAGCTGAAGTCCACAAACAGGATCCTGGCGTAGGATGCTGGGGCGTCCACATGCTGTAGGGTGAAGTGGAGGGCCATGTTAACTGCGTCGTCCACAGACCTGTTGGCTCTGTAGGCAAACTGAAGGGGGTCCAGGAGAGGGTCTGTGATGGCTTTGAGGTGTGCCAGGAGCAGGCGCTCAAAAGACTTCATTACCACAGATGTAAGGGCGACCGGTCTATAATCATTTAGTCCTGTTGGCCTTAGCTTTTTGGGCACAGCGATGATGGTGGAGGACTTGAGACAGGCTGGTACATGGCATGTCTCCAGGGAGGTGTTAAAGATGTTGGTGAACACCGGAGACAGCTGGTCAGCGCAGTGCCTGAGGGTGGCTGGAGAGACAGAGTCCGGCCCGGCTGCTTTGCGTGGATTCTGCCTCTTGAAAAGCCCATTAACTTCTCCCTCCTGAAAGGAGAGAGTCGTTTCTGTAGTATGGGTGGGGGATGGGGCCTCTTGGGTGGGAAGGGGTGGTTCAGGACAGTCCAATTGTCTTTCAAATCTACGGTAGAACTCGTTCAGGTCGTTGGCTAGGCGGGAGTCGTTAGTGGTGTGGGGCGCTCTGGGTTTGTAGTTGGTGATGTGCCTGAGCCCTTTGGCAGACAGAAGCAGCGTCGTTAGTAGAGAACTGGTGTTTTAGTGTCTCTGAGTACAGTCGTTTAGCCTCTCTCACCGCTTTGCTAAACCTGTTCTTCGACTCCTTGAATCTGTCTCTATCCCCACTCCTAAACGCTTCCTCCTTCTCCAACCTCAACCTTTTGAGCTTTGCTGAGAACCAGGGCTTGTTGTTGTTAAAGTTCACCCTGGTACGTGTTGGGATACAGCAGTCCTCACAGAAGCTGATGTACACAGCCTCTGTGAGTTCATCCAGACTATTGGTAGCAGTCGTGAACATATCCCAGTCAGTACAGTCTAAGCACGCCCGCAAATCTTCCACAGCCTCACTGGTCCACTGTTTAGATGTCCTCACAGCAGGTTTACAGAGTTTTAGTTGCTGCCTGTATGCACGAATCAGGTGGACCAAGGGAGTTCTGTGCGAGCCGAACAGCCCCGTGACCCACAAGAGAAACATCCCCGCCAAATTCGAGCGTTTGACGGGGTCTATCCGTGAAAAAATATTCACGTTTTTGAGTGCACATGCATTTCTGCTGCAAATGCCTCTGGAAGTTTCATGCCGTTCGTATGCCAATTGTGGCAACACGAAAATGACCCGTTTTCCCATTCCGAGGGATTTCTGTGCGACCCTAACAGCCCCGTGAGCCACAAGAGACACATCCCCGCCAATTTCTAGCGTTTCACGGGGTCTATCCGTGAAAAATATAGACGTTTTTGAGTGCACATGCATTTCTGCTGCAGATGCCTCTGGAAGTTTCATGCCGTTCGTACGCAATGTGGCAACACGAAAATGACCCCTTTTCCCATTCCGAGGGATTTCTGTGCGACCCTAACTAACAGCGCCCGTGAGCCACAAGAGAGACATCCCCGCCAATTTATAGCGTTTCACGGGGTCTATCCGTGAAAAATATAGACGTTTTTGAGTGCACATGCATTCCTGCTGCAAATGCCTCTGGAAGTTTCATGCCGTTCCTATGCAATGTGGCCACACAAAAATGACCCGTTTTCCCATTCCGAGGCATTTCTGTGCGACCCTAACAGCCCCGTGAGCCACAAGAGAGACATCCCCGCCAACTTCTAGCGTTTGACGGGGTCTATGCGTGAAAAATATTAAAATTTTTGAGTGCACGTGCCTTTCTGCTGCAAATGCCTCTGGAAGTTTCATGGCGTTCCTATGCAATGTGGCAACACGAAAATGACCCCTTTTCCCATTCCGAGGGAGTTCTGTGCCACCCTAACAGCCCCGTGAGCCACAAGAGACACATCCCCGCCAATTTCTAGCGTTTCACGGGGTCTATCCGTGAAACATATAGAAGTTTTTGAGTGCACATGCATTCCTGCTGCAAATGCCTCTGGAAGTTTCATGCGGTTCGTACGCAATGTGGCAACACGAAAATGACCCGTTTTCCCATTCTCAGGGATTTCTGTGCGACCCGAACAGCCCCGTGAGCCACAAGAGACATATCCCCGCCAATTTCTAGCGTTTCACGGGGTCTATCCGTGAAAAATATCAATTTTTTTTGACTGCACATGCATTTCTGCTGCAAATGCCTCTGGAAGTTGCATGCGGTTCGCATGCAATGTGGCGACACGAAAATGACCCGTTTTCCCATTCCGAGGGATTTCTGTG
>NW_027422773.1:1712500-1715000 GCF_048934315.1 Petromyzon marinus
CCGCCAATTTATAGCGTTTCACGGGGTCTATCCGTGAAAAATATAGACGTTTTTGAGTGCACATGCATTCCTGCTGCAAATGCCTCTGGAAGTTTCATGCCGTTCCTATGCAATGTGGCCACACAAAAATGACCCGTTTTCCCATTCCGAGGCATTTCTGTGCGACCCTAACAGCCCCGTGAGCCACAAGAGAGACATCCCCGCCAACTTCTAGCGTTTGACGGGGTCTATGCGTGAAAAATATTAAAATTTTTGAGTGCACGTGCCTTTCTGCTGCAAATGCCTCTGGAAGTTTCATGGCGTTCCTATGCAATGTGGCAACACGAAAATGACCCCTTTTCCCATTCCGAGGGAGTTCTGTGCCACCCTAACAGCCCCGTGAGCCACAAGAGACACATCCCCGCCAATTTCTAGCGTTTCACGGGGTCTATCCGTGAAACATATAGAAGTTTTTGAGTGCACATGCATTCCTGCTGCAAATGCCTCTGGAAGTTTCATGCGGTTCGTACGCAATGTGGCAACACGAAAATGACCCGTTTTCCCATTCCCAGGGATTTCTGTGCGACCCGAACAGCCCCGTGAGCCACAAGAGACACATCCCCGTCAATTTCTAGCGTTTCACGGGGTCTATCCGTGAAAAATATCAATTTTTTTTGACTGCACATGCATTTCTGCTGCAAATGCCTCTGGAAGTTGCATGCGGTTCGCATGCAATGTGGCGACACGAAAATGACCCGTTTTCCCATTCCGAGGGATTTCTGTGCCACCCTAACAGCCCCGTGAGCCACATGAGAGACATCCCCGCCAATTTCTAGCGTATCACGGGGTCTATCCGTGAGAAATATTCACTTTTTTGAGTGCACATGCATTCCTGCTGCAAATGCCTCTGGAAGTTTCATGCGGTTCGTATGCAATGTGGCGACACGAAAATGACCCGTTTTCCCATTCCGAGGGATTTCTGTGCCACCCTAACAGCCCCGTGAGCCACAAGAGAGACATCCCCGCCCACTTCTAGCGTTTCACGGGGTCTCTCCGTGAAAAATATCACATTTTTTGAGTGCACATGCATTCCTGCTGCAAATGCCTCTGGAAGTTTCATGCGGTTCGCATGCAATGTGGCGACACGAAAATGACCCGTTTTTTCCCATTCCGAGGGATTTCTGTGCCACCCTAACAGCCCCGTGAGCCACAAGAGACACATCCCCGCCAATTTCTAGCGTTTCACGGGGTCTATCCGTGAAAAATATTCAATTTTTTGACTGCACATGCATTTCTGCTGCAAATGCCTCTGGAAGTTTCATGCGGTTCGCATGCAATGTGGCGACACGAAAATGACCCGTTTTCCCATTCCGAGGGATTTCTGTGCCACCCTAACAGCCCCGTGAGCCACAAGAGAGACATCGCCGCCAATTTCTAGCGTTTCACGGGGTCTATCCGTGAAAAATATTCACTTTTTTGACTGCACATGCATTCCTGCTGCAAATGCCTCTGGAAGTTTCATGCCGTTCGCATGCAATGTGGCAACACGAAAATGACCCGTTTTCCCATTCCGAGGGATTTCTGTGCCACCCTAACAGCCCCGTGAGCCACAAGAGAGACATCCCCGCCCACTTCTAGCGTTTCACGGGGTCTCTCCGTGAAAAATATCACATTTTTTGAGTGCACATGCATTCCTGCTGCAAATGCCTCTGGAAGTTGCATGCGGTTCGCATGCAATGTGGCGACACGAAAATGACCCGTTTTCCCATTCCGAGGGATTTCTGTGCCACCCTAACAGCCCCGTGAGCCACAAGAGAGACATCCCCGCCAATTTCTAGCGTATCACGGGGTCTATCCGTGAGAAATATTCACTTTTTTGAGTGCACATGCATTCCTGCTGCAAATGCCTCTGGAAGTTTCATGCGGTTCGTATGCAATGTGGCGACACAAAAATGACCCGTTTTCCCATTCCGAGGGATTTCTGTGCCACCCTAACAGCCCCGTGAGCCACAAGAGAGACATCCCCGCCCACTTCTAGCGTTTCACGGGGTCTCTCCGTGAAAAATATCACATTTTTTGAGTGCACATGCATTCCTGCTGCAAATGCCTCTGGAAGTTTCATGCGGTTCGCATGCAATGTGGCGACACGAAAATGACCCGTTTTTTCCCATTCCGAGGGATTTCTGTGCCACCCTAACAGCCCCGTGAGCCACAAGAGACACATCCCCGCCAATTTCTAGCGTTTCACGGGGTCTATCCGTGAAAAATATTCAATTTTTTGACTGCACATGCATTTCTGCTGCAAATGCCTCTGGAAGTTTCATGCGGTTCGCATGCAATGTGGCGACACGAAAATGACCCGTTTTCCCATTCCGAGGGATTTCTGTGCCACCCTAACAGCCCCGTGAGCCACAAGAGAGACATCGCCGCCAATTTCTAGCGTTTAACGGGGTCTATCCGTGAAAAATATTCACTTTTTTGACTGCACATGCATTCCTGCTGCAAATGCCTCTGGAAGTTT
>NW_027422773.1:1722500-1725000 GCF_048934315.1 Petromyzon marinus
CAGGGGCCCCCATGTCAGACAGCTTACATTTTTCTTCTAGGCCTCTTGAGACATTGTCTCCCCCACCAAATGTAACAACGGGGACTTCATCCATACTCGCTCAAGCAGCTGAGCGGCTTACGAATGAGAATTCTGGGACCCTGGAAAAGCCTGCAATGGAGGCAATAAAGGCTTGGCTTAACGGCGAGGGCCAACATGATGCCCTCGTAGAAACTGCCACAGCATTGATGCTTTGTCCGATGAGATTGGTGAAAAACAAAGGCAAACGTTCAAAACCCGAGAACGACATTATTAAACCCAGGATATTACCCACACGATCTTGGATGAAGAAGAGAGCGGAAAAACGAGGAAGCTTCATGAAGCACCAGAAGCTCTTCTTTAAGAACCGCTCTCTTCTTGCGTCCTTAGTCCTGGATGGCACTGAACGTCATGAATGCCGAATCCCGAACGCAGATGTATATCGTTTTTACTGCGAAAAATGGGAGAAGGTGTTGCCATTCAATGGCCTGGGCCAATTTAAGTCATCAGGTGTTGCAAATAACGAATACTTTGAGCCCCTAATTTCGGTGGAGGAAGTTCAGACTGCCATACGGGCCATTAAACCAACGTCAGCAGCTGGGCCAGATGGCCTAACAAGGGCTGCAATCTGTGCTGCCGACCCCGAGGGTCGGACACTGACAGCCCTATTTAATGCATGGATGATTACAGGAATTATTCCCAAAGAGTTGAAAAAGAATAGGACGATTCTTATTCCTAAGGTTATGGATGATGAAAAGCTGAAAGAATTGGGGAACTGGAGACCAATAACGATCGGTTCAATGATTCTGAGATTATTTTCCAGAATAATGACTGCACGTCTTGCTCGTGCTTGTCCCTTAAACCCAAGGCAGCGTGGTTTTATAGCGGCATCTGGCTGCTCTGAAAATCTTAAGGTGCTACAGGACCTTATGAGACATGCTAAGAAATAGCACAGGCCGTTGGCTGTCATGTTTATCGACATAGCGAAAGCTTTTGACTCGGTTTCGCATGCTCATATTTTATGGGTGTTAAGGCACAAGAAAGTAGATGAACACGTGGTGGGCATCATCCAGAACGCCTACGATCGGTGTACGACCTCGTTCAAAAGCAATGGCGAGTCGACTCGAGAAATTAGCATACGTGTTGGTGTCAAACAGGGTGACCCCATGTCACCCCTGCTCTTCAATCTTGCCATGGACCCTTTGATATGCACCCTAGAGTCACACGGAGTTGGGTACTCCATTGATACCGACCACGTGACAGCTCTTGCGTTTGCTGATGATTTGGTGTTGGTGAGCGAATCTTGGGTTGGTATGGCCGCCAATCTAGCGATCTTGGAATCATTTTGTGGGCTATCGGGATTGGAGGTTCAGGCCAGAAAGTGCCAGGGCTTCATGATAAGCCCAACCAAAGATTCATATACGGTGAACAACTGCGACCCATGGACTATCAAAAATAAAGATGTCCATATGATCCAACCTGATGAATCAACGAAATACCTTGGTCTGAAAATTGGCCCTTGGACTGGCACTATACAGCCTGATCTACATTGTCAGCTAAAGACATGGATCTCGAAAATCGATGAGGCGCCTCTGAAGCCAACTCAGAAGGTTGAACTACTCAATGCCTATGCCCTACCCAGATTGTTATATCCTGCAGACCACTCGGACTGCAAGCAATCAACTCTCCGTGGGTTGGACCAAGAGATTAGAAAGGCGGTAAAAGGATGGCTCCACCTTCCCGCTTCAACTTGTGATGGACTGTTATATGCCAGAGCCCGAGACGGAGGCCTTGCCATCTTGAAACTGGAAAAAACAATCCCTTCGGTTCAAGTTAGAAGGCTGCAACGTATAGCAAACTCGTCCGATGCTATCACCCGTAATATTGTGTCCTCGCAGGGTATGGAGGAAGAATACCGTAATTTGTGGGTACGAGCAGGGGGTGACAGTGATGCAATCCCAACATTCGTTCTCAGGGACTCGGTGTCAAAAGAACCTGTATATCCGAGACCCTGCGATTGGAGGGAGCATGAATTTCAGAGATGGTGCGAAAAGCCGGTTCAAGGAAGGGGCATTGTAAACTTTGCGCATGATAGAATCAGTAATGCTTGGTTGAGGCCATGGTGCGGCTTTAAACAATGCTTCTTTATCGCAGCACTACAACTAAGGGCAAATATTTACCCAACAAGAGAAAGCTTGAACAGAGGCAGAGATGGGGCCTTACGTTCCTGCAGGAAATGCTCTGCCAGACTCGAGTCCCTTTCGCACATTCTCGGTCAATGTCCTGCAGTACAGAAAGCAAGAATTGCGCGACATAACAAGATCAGTAACATTCTGGCAGACGAAGCGGCTAGATTGGGCTGGTCTGTATACAAAGAGCCACGGTTCATATCCGAGACGGGAGAGATGAGAAAGCCTGACCTCGTGTTTGCAAAAGATGAGGAGGCGGTTGTGATCGATGTCACCGTCCGTTTTGAGCTTTC
>NW_027422773.1:1730000-1732500 GCF_048934315.1 Petromyzon marinus
TGGCAGCAGCGTACCAGACGGTTATGGAGGAGGTGAGGATGGATTCAATGATCGCTGTATAGAATTGCACCATCATTGTCTTTGGCAGGTTGCATTTCTTCATCTGCCGTCGAAAGTACATCCTCTGTTGAGCTCTCTTGGCGAGGGAGCTGATGTTCCGTTCCCACTTGAGGTCCCGGCAGAGAATAGTGCCCAGGAAGCGGAAGGACTCCACAATTTTGACTGCGGAGTCTAACAGGGTGATGGCGGTGAGTGGGGCTGTATTCTTCCTGAAGTCCACAACCATCTCAACTGTCCTTAGAGCATTTAGCTCTAAGTTGTTCTGGCTACACCAGGTCACCAGGTTGTCAGCTTCCCACCTATAGTCAGACTCATCCCCACCAGAGATCAGCCCAATGAGGGTGGTGTCGTCCGACAAACTTCAAGAGTTTGACGGACAGATGATTGGAGGCGCAGCTGTTGGTATACAGGGAGAAGAGCAGTGGGCAAAGGACGCAGCCCTGAGGAGTTCCCGTGCTGATGGACCTGGAGTCAGAGACTTCTGTTCCCGGCTTAACGCACTGCTTCCTGTCAGAGAGGAAGTCTGTGATCCACCTGCAGGTGGAGTAGGGCACGTTCAGCTGGAAGAGCTTGTCCTGAAGCAGGGCAGGGATGATGGTGTTGAAGGCAGAGCTGAAGTCCACAAACAGGATCCTGGCGTAGGATGCTGGGGCGTCCACATGCTGTAGGGTGAAGTGGAGGGCCATGTTAACTGCGTCGTCCACAGACCTGTTGGCTCTGTAGGCAAACTGAAGGGGGTCCAGGAGAGGGTCTGTGATGGCTTTGAGGTGTGCCAGGAGCAGGCGCTCAAAAGACTTCATTACCACAGATGTAAGGGCGACCGGTCTGTAATCATTTAGTCCTGTTGGCCTTAGCTTTTTGGGCACAGCGATGATGGTGGAGGACTTGAGACAGGCTGGTACATGGCATGTCTCCAGGGAGGTGTTAAAGATGTTGGTGAACACCGGAGACAGCTGGTCAGCGCAGTGCCTGAGGGTGGCTGGAGAGACAGAGTCCGGCCCGGCTGCTTTGCGTGGATTCTGCCTCTTGAAAAGCCCATTAACTTCTCCCTCCTGAAAGGAGAGAGTCGTTTCTGTAGTATGGGTGGGGGATGGGGCCTCTTGGGTGGGAAGGGGTGGTTCAGGACAGTCCAATTGTCTTTCAAATCTACGGTAGAACTCGTTCAGGTCGTTGGCTAGGCGGGAGTCGTTAGTGGTGTGGGGCGCTCTGGGTTTGTAGTTGGTGATGTGCCTGAGCCCTTTGGCAGACAGAAGCAGCGTCGTTAGTAGAGAACTGGTGTTTTAGTGTCTCTGAGTACAGTCGTTTAGCCTCTCTCACCGCTTTGCTAAACCTGTTCTTCGACTCCTTGAATCTGTCTCTATCCCCACTCCTAAACGCTTCCTCCTTCTCCAACCTCAACCTTTTGAGCTTTGCTGAGAACCAGGGCTTGTTGTTGTTAAAGTTCACCCTGGTACGTGTTGGGATACAGCAGTCCTCACAGAAGCTGATGTACACAGCCTCTGTGAGTTCATCCAGACTATTGGTAGCAGTCGTGAACATATCCCAGTCAGTACAGTCTAAGCACGCCCGCAAATCTTCCACAGCCTCACTGGTCCACTGTTTAGATGTCCTCACAGCAGGTTTACAGAGTTTTAGTTGCTGCCTGTATGCACGAATCAGGTGGACCAAGGGAGTTCTGTGCGAGCCGAACAGCCCCGTGACCCACAAGAGAAACATCCCCGCCAAATTCGAGCGTTTGACGGGGTCTATCCGTGAAAAAATATTCACGTTTTTGAGTGCACATGCATTTCTGCTGCAAATGCCTCTGGAAGTTTCATGCCGTTCGTATGCCAATTGTGGCAACACGAAAATGACCCGTTTTCCCATTCCGAGGGATTTCTGTGCGACCCTAACAGCCCCGTGAGCCACAAGAGACACATCCCCGCCAATTTCTAGCGTTTCACGGGGTCTATCCGTGAAAAATATAGACGTTTTTGAGTGCACATGCATTTCTGCTGCAGATGCCTCTGGAAGTTTCATGCCGTTCGTACGCAATGTGGCAACACGAAAATGACCCCTTTTCCCATTCCGAGGGATTTCTGTGCGACCCTAACTAACAGCGCCCGTGAGCCACAAGAGAGACATCCCCGCCAATTTATAGCGTTTCACGGGGTCTATCCGTGAAAAATATAGACGTTTTTGAGTGCACATGCATTCCTGCTGCAAATGCCTCTGGAAGTTTCATGCCGTTCCTATGCAATGTGGCCACACAAAAATGACCCGTTTTCCCATTCCGAGGCATTTCTGTGCGACCCTAACAGCCCCGTGAGCCACAAGAGAGACATCCCCGCCAACTTCTAGCGTTTGACGGGGTCTATGCGTGAAAAATATTAAAATTTTTGAGTGCACGTGCCTTTCTGCTGCAAATGCCTCTGGAAGTTTCATGGCGTTCCTATGCAAT
>NW_027422773.1:1742500-1745000 GCF_048934315.1 Petromyzon marinus
TGCTCTGAAAATCTTAAGGTGCTACAGGACCTTATGAGACATGCTAAGAAATAGCACAGGCCGTTGGCTGTCATGTTTATCGACATAGCGAAAGCTTTTGACTCGGTTTCGCATGCTCATATTTTATGGGTGTTAAGGCACAAGAAAGTAGATGAACACGTGGTGGGCATCATCCAGAACGCCTACGATCGGTGTACGACCTCGTTCAAAAGCAATGGCGAGTCGACTCGAGAAATTAGCATACGTGTTGGTGTCAAACAGGGTGACCCCATGTCACCCCTGCTCTTCAATCTTGCCATGGACCCTTTGATATGCACCCTAGAGTCACACGGAGTTGGGTACTCCATTGATACCGACCACGTGACAGCTCTTGCGTTTGCTGATGATTTGGTGTTGGTGAGCGAATCTTGGGTTGGTATGGCCGCCAATCTAGCGATCTTGGAATCATTTTGTGGGCTATCGGGATTGGAGGTTCAGGCCAGAAAGTGCCAGGGCTTCATGATAAGCCCAACCAAAGATTCATATACGGTGAACAACTGCGACCCATGGACTATCAAAAATAAAGATGTCCATATGATCCAACCTGATGAATCAACGAAATACCTTGGTCTGAAAATTGGCCCTTGGACTGGCACTATACAGCCTGATCTACATTGTCAGCTAAAGACATGGATCTCGAAAATCGATGAGGCGCCTCTGAAGCCAACTCAGAAGGTTGAACTACTCAATGCCTATGCCCTACCCAGATTGTTATATCCTGCAGACCACTCGGACTGCAAGCAATCAACTCTCCGTGGGTTGGACCAAGAGATTAGAAAGGCGGTAAAAGGATGGCTCCACCTTCCCGCTTCAACTTGTGATGGACTGTTATATGCCAGAGCCCGAGACGGAGGCCTTGCCATCTTGAAACTGGAAAAAACAATCCCTTCGGTTCAAGTTAGAAGGCTGCAACGTATAGCAAACTCGTCCGATGCTATCACCCGTAATATTGTGTCCTCGCAGGGTATGGAGGAAGAATACCGTAATTTGTGGGTACGAGCAGGGGGTGACAGTGATGCAATCCCAACATTCGTTCTCAGGGACTCGGTGTCAAAAGAACCTGTATATCCGAGACCCTGCGATTGGAGGGAGCATGAATTTCAGAGATGGTGCGAAAAGCCGGTTCAAGGAAGGGGCATTGTAAACTTTGCGCATGATAGAATCAGTAATGCTTGGTTGAGGCCATGGTGCGGCTTTAAACAATGCTTCTTTATCGCAGCACTACAACTAAGGGCAAATATTTACCCAACAAGAGAAAGCTTGAACAGAGGCAGAGATGGGGCCTTACGTTCCTGCAGGAAATGCTCTGCCAGACTCGAGTCCCTTTCGCACATTCTCGGTCAATGTCCTGCAGTACAGAAAGCAAGAATTGCGCGACATAACAAGATCAGTAACATTCTGGCAGACGAAGCGGCTAGATTGGGCTGGTCTGTATACAAAGAGCCACGGTTCATATCCGAGACGGGAGAGATGAGAAAGCCTGACCTCGTGTTTGCAAAAGATGAGGAGGCGGTTGTGATCGATGTCACCGTCCGTTTTGAGCTTTCAAAGAATACCTTGTCAGATGCTGCCTCGCACAAAGTTTCGTACTATACCCCTCTTGGTGATCAAGTCAAAGTGCTGACGAAGGCTAGCAAGGTCACATTCTTTGGATTCCCGGTTGGGGCAAGAGGAAAGTGGCCCCTTGAGAATAACGAGGTACTTACCTCCCTGGGCCTGACCAAACCCAGAACGACATCACTGGCCAAGATGATTTCCCGCAGAACGCTGCTTTTCTCTCTTGATATTCTGAGAATGTTCTGTGGAAATTATGCGGTCTATGAACAGTCATAGACAACCTCCGAAACAAATAATAGTTTTGTTTTAAGATGTCATTTGTTTTAGATTGATTTTGTTATTTTCGAAGGTGAAGTCGGTTTTTATTTCATTTTACTATTTTCCACAATTTAGATTGTTATTTTCCAAGACGGAGTCTTGGTTCTTTTTTTTATTGTTAGTTTTTTTTTTTTTTAACACGTCGTATTTGTTACTTTAGAGCTTAGAGGGGACTTTATTTTCGCCTTACTATTTTCTGCCTACAAAGAAGATTAAAAATAAGCTTTTTTCAAGATGTTTTTGTTATTTTCCAAGGTGAAGTCTTGGTATTCTTATTTTACTATTTTCCATAAAGAAGACCTTTCTTTTAGATTTTGTTATTTTCCAAGACGAAGACTTGGTATTTTTATTATATTGCTATTTTTTACACGAAGCTTATTCAAGAGCACTTATATAGATTAGACTTTGTTATTTTAATTCTTTATTTTTGGACTACATCAGTTCGAGAGTCCTGTAACTTACTATTTTCTGCCTACAAAGAAGATTAGAAATAAGCTTTATTTAAGATGTTTTAGATTAGATTTTGTTATTTTCCAAGGTGAAGTCTTGGTTTTTTTTATTTTACTATTTTCCACAAAGAAGACTT
>NW_027422773.1:1750000-1752500 GCF_048934315.1 Petromyzon marinus
CTTTTTGGGCACAGCGATGATGGTGGAGGACTTGAGACAGGCTGGTACATGGCATGTCTCCAGGGAGGTGTTAAAGATGTTGGTGAACACCGGAGACAGCTGGTCAGCGCAGTGCCTGAGGGTGGCTGGAGAGACAGAGTCCGGCCCGGCTGCTTTGCGTGGATTCTGCCTCTTGAAAAGCCCATTAACTTCTCCCTCCTGAAAGGAGAGAGTCGTTTCTGTAGTATGGGTGGGGGATGGGGCCTCTTGGGTGGGAAGGGGTGGTTCAGGACAGTCCAATTGTCTTTCAAATCTACGGTAGAACTCGTTCAGGTCGTTGGCTAGGCGGGAGTCGTTAGTGGTGTGGGGCGCTCTGGGTTTGTAGTTGGTGATGTGCCTGAGCCCTTTGGCAGACAGAAGCAGCGTCGTTAGTAGAGAACTGGTGTTTTAGTGTCTCTGAGTACAGTCGTTTAGCCTCTCTCACCGCTTTGCTAAACCTGTTCTTCGACTCCTTGAATCTGTCTCTATCCCCACTCCTAAACGCTTCCTCCTTCTCCAACCTCAACCTTTTGAGCTTTGCTGAGAACCAGGGCTTGTTGTTGTTAAAGTTCACCCTGGTACGTGTTGGGATACAGCAGTCCTCACAGAAGCTGATGTACACAGCCTCTGTGAGTTCATCCAGACTATTGGTAGCAGTCGTGAACATATCCCAGTCAGTACAGTCTAAGCACGCCCGCAAATCTTCCACAGCCTCACTGGTCCACTGTTTAGATGTCCTCACAGCAGGTTTACAGAGTTTTAGTTGCTGCCTGTATGCACGAATCAGGTGGACCAAGGGAGTTCTGTGCGAGCCGAACAGCCCCGTGACCCACAAGAGAAACATCCCCGCCAAATTCGAGCGTTTGACGGGGTCTATCCGTGAAAAAATATTCACGTTTTTGAGTGCACATGCATTTCTGCTGCAAATGCCTCTGGAAGTTTCATGCCGTTCGTATGCCAATTGTGGCAACACGAAAATGACCCGTTTTCCCATTCCGAGGGATTTCTGTGCGACCCTAACAGCCCCGTGAGCCACAAGAGACACATCCCCGCCAATTTCTAGCGTTTCACGGGGTCTATCCGTGAAAAATATAGACGTTTTTGAGTGCACATGCATTTCTGCTGCAGATGCCTCTGGAAGTTTCATGCCGTTCGTACGCAATGTGGCAACACGAAAATGACCCCTTTTCCCATTCCGAGGGATTTCTGTGCGACCCTAACTAACAGCGCCCGTGAGCCACAAGAGAGACATCCCCGCCAATTTATAGCGTTTCACGGGGTCTATCCGTGAAAAATATAGACGTTTTTGAGTGCACATGCATTCCTGCTGCAAATGCCTCTGGAAGTTTCATGCCGTTCCTATGCAATGTGGCCACACAAAAATGACCCGTTTTCCCATTCCGAGGCATTTCTGTGCGACCCTAACAGCCCCGTGAGCCACAAGAGAGACATCCCCGCCAACTTCTAGCGTTTGACGGGGTCTATGCGTGAAAAATATTAAAATTTTTGAGTGCACGTGCCTTTCTGCTGCAAATGCCTCTGGAAGTTTCATGGCGTTCCTATGCAATGTGGCAACACGAAAATGACCCCTTTTCCCATTCCGAGGGAGTTCTGTGCCACCCTAACAGCCCCGTGAGCCACAAGAGACACATCCCCGCCAATTTCTAGCGTTTCACGGGGTCTATCCGTGAAACAAATAGAAGTTTTTGAGTGCACATGCATTCCTGCTGCAAATGCCTCTGGAAGTTTCATGCGGTTCGTACGCAATGTGGCAACACGAAAATGACCCGTTTTCCCATTCCCAGGGATTTCTGTGCGACCCGAACAGCCCCGTGAGCCACAAGAGACACATCCCCGCCAATTTCTAGCGTTTCACGGGGTCTATCCGTGAAAAATATCAATTTTTTTTGACTGCACATGCATTTCTGCTGCAAATGCCTCTGGAAGTTGCATGCGGTTCGCATGCAATGTGGCGACACGAAAATGACCCGTTTTCCCATTCCGAGGGATTTCTGTGCCACCCTAACAGCCCCGTGAGCCACAAGAGAGACATCCCCGCCAATTTCTAGCGTATCACGGGGTCTATCCGTGAGAAATATTCACTTTTTTGAGTGCACATGCATTCCTGCTGCAAATGCCTCTGGAAGTTTCATGCGGTTCGTATGCAATGTGGCGACACGAAAATGACCCGTTTTCCCATTCCGAGGGATTTCTGTGCCACCCTAACAGCCCCGTGAGCCACAAGAGAGACATCCCCGCCCACTTCTAGCGTTTCACGGGGTCTCTCCGTGAAAAATATCACATTTTTTGAGTGCACATGCATTCCTGCTGCAGATGCCTCTGGAAGTTTCATGCCGTTCGCATGCAATGTGGCGACACGAAAATGACCCGTTTTTTCCCATTCCGAGGGATTTCTGTGCCACCCTAACAGCCCCGTGAGCCACAAGAGACACATCCCCGCCAATTTCTAGCGTTTCACGGG
>NW_027422773.1:1762500-1765000 GCF_048934315.1 Petromyzon marinus
CAGAGACTTCTGTTCCCGGCTTAACGCACTGCTTCCTGTCAGAGAGGAAGTCTGTGATCCACCTGCAGGTGGAGTAGGGCACGTTCAGCTGGAAGAGCTTGTCCTGAAGCAGGGCAGGGATGATGGTGTTGAAGGCAGAGCTGAAGTCCACAAACAGGATCCTGGCGTAGGATGCTGGGGCGTCCACATGCTGTAGGGTGAAGTGGAGGGCCATGTTAACTGCGTCGTCCACAGACCTGTTGGCTCTGTAGGCAAACTGAAGGGGGTCCAGGAGAGGGTCTGTGATGGCTTTGAGGTGTGCCAGGAGCAGGCGCTCAAAAGACTTCATTACCACAGATGTAAGGGCGACCGGTCTGTAATCATTTAGTCCTGTTGGCCTTAGCTTTTTGGGCACAGCGATGATGGTGGAGGACTTGAGACAGGCTGGTACATGGCATGTCTCCAGGGAGGTGTTAAAGATGTTGGTGAACACCGGAGACAGCTGGTCAGCGCAGTGCCTGAGGGTGGCTGGAGAGACAGAGTCCGGCCCGGCTGCTTTGCGTGGATTCTGCCTCTTGAAAAGCCCATTAACGTCTCCCTCCTGAAAGGAGAGAGTCGTTTCTGTAGTATGGGTGGGGGATGGGGCCTCTTGGGTGGGAAGGGGTGGTTCAGGACAGTCCAATTGTCTTTCAAATCTACGGTAGAACTCGTTCAGGTCGTTGGCTAGGCGGGAGTCGTTAGTGGTGTGGGGCGCTCTGGGTTTGTAGTTGGTGATGTGCCTGAGCCCTTTGGCAGACAGAAGCAGCGTCGTTAGTAGAGAACTGGTGTTTTAGTGTCTCTGAGTACAGTCGTTTAGCCTCTCTCACCGCTTTGCTAAACCTGTTCTTCGACTCCTTGAATCTGTCTCTATCCCCACTCCTAAACGCTTCCTCCTTCTCCAACCTCAACCTTTTGAGCTTTGCTGAGAACCAGGGCTTGTTGTTGTTAAAGTTCACCCTGGTACGTGTTGGGATACAGCAGTCCTCACAGAAGCTGATGTACACAGCCTCTGTGAGTTCATCCAGACTATTGGTAGCAGTCGTTAACATATCCCAGTCAGTACAGTCTAAGCACGCCCGCAAATCTTCCACAGCCTCACTGGTCCACTGTTTAGATGTCCTCACAGCAGGTTTACAGAGTTTTAGTTGCTGCCTGTATGCACGAATCAGGTGGACCAAGGGAGTTCTGTGCGAGCCGAACAGCCCCGTGACCCACAAGAGAAACATCCCCGCCAAATTCGAGCGTTTGACGGGGTCTATCCGTGAAAAAATATTCACGTTTTTGAGTGCACATGCATTTCTGCTGCAAATGCCTCTGGAAGTTTCATGCCGTTCGTATGCCAATTGTGGCAACACGAAAATGACCCGTTTTCCCATTCCGAGGGATTTCTGTGCGACCCTAACAGCCCCGTGAGCCACAAGAGACACATCCCCGCCAATTTCTAGCGTTTCACGGGGTCTATCCGTGAAAAATATAGACGTTTTTGAGTGCACATGCATTTCTGCTGCAGATGCCTCTGGAAGTTTCATGCCGTTCGTACGCAATGTGGCAACACGAAAATGACCCCTTTTCCCATTCCGAGGGATTTCTGTGCGACCCTAACTAACAGCGCCCGTGAGCCACAAGAGAGACATCCCCGCCAATTTATAGCGTTTCACGGGGTCTATCCGTGAAAAATATAGACGTTTTTGAGTGCACATGCATTCCTGCTGCAAATGCCTCTGGAAGTTTCATGCCGTTCCTATGCAATGTGGCCACACAAAAATGACCCGTTTTCCCATTCCGAGGCATTTCTGTGCGACCCTAACAGCCCCGTGAGCCACAAGAGAGACATCCCCGCCAACTTCGAGCGTTTGACGGGGTCTATGCGTGAAAAATATTAAAATTTTTGAGTGCACGTGCCTTTCTGCTGCAAATGCCTCTGGAAGTTTCATGGCGTTCCTATGCAATGTGGCAACACGAAAATGACCCCTTTTCCCATTCCGAGGGAGTTCTGTGCCACCCTAACAGCCCCGTGAGCCACAAGAGACACATCCCCGCCAATTTCTAGCGTTTCACGGGGTCTATCCATGAAACATATAGAAGTTTTTGAGTGCACATGCATTCCTGCTGCAAATGCCTCTGGAAGTTTCATGCGGTTCGTACGCAATGTGGCAACACGAAAATGACCCGTTTTCCCATTCCCAGGGATTTCTGTGCGACCCGAACAGCCCCGTGAGCCACAAGAGACACATCCCCGCCAATTTCTAGCGTTTCACGGGGTCTATCCGTGAAAAATATCAATTTTTTTTGACTGCACATGCATTTCTGCTGCAAATGCCTCTGGAAGTTGCATGCGGTTCGCATGCAATGTGGCGACACGAAAATGACCCGTTTTCCCATTCCGAGGGATTTCTGTGCCACCCTAACAGCCCCGTGAGCCACAAGAGAGACATCCCCTCCAATTTCTAGCGTATCACGGGGTCTATCCGTGAGAAATATT
>NW_027422773.1:1782500-1785000 GCF_048934315.1 Petromyzon marinus
TAATGCATGGATGATTACAGGAATTATTCCCAAAGAGTTGAAAAAGAAAAGGACGATTCTTATTCCTAAGGTTATGGACGATGAAAAGCTGAAAGAATTGGGGAACTGGAGACCAATAACGATCGGTTCAATGATTCTGAGATTATTTTCCAGAATAATGACTGCACGTCTTGCTCGTGCTTGTCCCTTAAACCCAAGGCAGCGTGGTTTTATAGCGGCATCTGGCTGCTCTGAAAATCTTAAGGTGCTACAGGACCTTATGAGACATGCTAAGAAATTGCACAGGCCGTTGGCTGTCATGTTTATCGACATAGCGAAAGCTTTTGACTCGGTTTCGCATGCTCATATTTTATGGGTGTTAAGGCACAAGAAAGTAGATGAACACGTGGTGGGCATCATCCAGAACGCCTACGATCGGTGTACGACCTCGTTCAAAAGCAATGGCGAGTCGACTCGAGAAATTAGCATACGTGTTGGTGTCAAACAGGGTGACCCCATGTCACCCCTGCTCTTCAATCTTGCCATGGACCCTTTGATATGTACCCTAGAGTCACACGGAGTTGGGTACTCCATTGATACCGACCACGTGACAGCTCTTGCGTTTGCTGATGATTTGGTGTTGGTGAGCGAATCTTGGGTTGGTATGGCCGCCAATCTAGCGATCTTGGAATCATTTTGTGGGCTATCGGGATTGGAGGTTCAGGCCAGAAAGTGCCAGGGCTTCATGATAAGCCCAACCAAAGATTCATATACGGTGAACAACTGCGACCCATGGACTATCAAAAATAAAGATGTCCATATGATCCAACCTGATGAATCAACGAAATACCTTGGTCTGAAAATTGGCCCTTGGACTGGCACTATACAGCCTGATCTACATTGTCAGCTAAAGACATGGATCTCGAAAATCGATGAGGCGCCTCTGAAGCCAACTCAGAAGGTTGAACTACTCAATGCCTATGCCCTACCCAGATTGTTATATCCTGCAGACCACTCGGACTGCAAGCAATCAACTCTCCGTGGGTTGGACCAAGAGATTAGAAAGGCGGTAAAAGGATGGCTCCACCTTCCCGCTTCAACTTGTGATGGACTGTTATATGCCAGAGCCCGAGACGGAGGCCTTGCCATCTTGAAACTGGAAAAAACAATCCCTTCGGTTCAAGTTAGAAGGCTGCAACGTATAGCAAACTCGTCCGATGCTATCACCCGTAATATTGTGTCCTCGCAGGGTATGGAGGAAGAATACCGTAATTTGTGGGTACGAGCAGGGGGTGACAGTGATGCAATCCCAACATTCGTTCTCAGGGACTCGGTGTCAAAAGAACCTGTATATCCGAGACCCTGCGATTGGAGGGAGCATGAATTTCAGAGATGGTGCGAAAAGCCGGTTCAAGGAAGGGGCATTGTAAACTTTGCGCATGATAGAATCAGTAATGCTTGGTTGAGGCCATGGTGCGGCTTTAAACAATGCTTCTTTATCGCAGCACTACAACTAAGGGCAAATATTTACCCAACAAGAGAAAGCTTGAACAGAGGCAGAGATGGGGCCTTACGTTCCTGCAGGAAATGCTCTGCCAGACTCGAGTCCCTTTCGCACATTCTCGGTCAATGTCCTGCAGTACAGAAAGCAAGAATTGCGCGACATAACAAGATCAGTAACATTCTGGCAGACGAAGCGGCTAGATTGGGCTGGTCTGTATACAAAGAGCCACGGTTCATATCCGAGACGGGAGAGATGAGAAAGCCTGACCTCGTGTTTGCAAAAGATGAGGAGGCGGTTGTGATCGATGTCACCGTCCGTTTTGAGCTTTCAAAGAATACCTTGTCAGATGCTGCCTCGCACAAAGTTTCGTACTATACCCCTCTTGGTGATCAAGTCAAAGTGCTGACGAAGGCTAGCAAGGTCACATTCTTTGGATTCCCGGTTGGGGCAAGAGGAAAGTGGCCCCTTGAGAATAACGAGGTACTTACCTCCCTGGGCCTGACCAAACCCAGAACGACATCACTGGCCAAGATGATTTCCCGCAGAACGCTGCTTTTTTCTCTTGATATTCTGAGAATGTTCTGTGGAAATTATGCGGTCTATGAACAGTCATAGACAACCTCCGAAACAAATAATAGTTTTGTTTTAAGATGTCATTTGTTTTAGATTGATTTTGTTATTTTCGAAGGTGAAGTCGGTTTTTATTTCATTTTACTATTTTCCACAATTTAGATTGTTATTTTCCAAGACGGAGTCTTGGTTCTTTTTTTTATTGTTAGTTTTTTTTTTTAACACGTCGTATTTGTTACTTTAGAGCTTAGAGGGGACTTTATTTTCGCCTTACTATTTTCTGCCTACAAAGAAGATTAAAAATAAGCTTTTTTCAAGATGGTTTTGTTATTTTCCAAGGTGAAGTCTTGGTATTCTTATTTTACTATTTTCCATAAAGAAGACCTTTCTTTTAGATTTTGTTATTTTCCAAGACGAAGACTTGGTATTTTTATTATATTGCTATTT
>NW_027422773.1:1790000-1792500 GCF_048934315.1 Petromyzon marinus
TGTTGGTGAACACCGGAGACAGCTGGTCAGCGCAGTGCCTGAGGGTGGCTGGAGAGACAGAGTCCGGCCCGGCTGCTTTGCGTGGATTCTGCCTCTTGAAAAGCCCATTAACTTCTCCCTCCTGAAAGGAGAGAGTCGTTTCTGTAGTATGGGTGGGGGATGGGGCCTCTTGGGTGGGAAGGGGTGGTTCAGGACAGTCCAATTGTCTTTCAAATCTACGGTAGAACTCGTTCAGGTCGTTGGCTAGGCGGGAGTCGTTAGTGGTGTGGGGCGCTCTGGGTTTGTAGTTGGTGATGTGCCTGAGCCCTTTGGCAGACAGAAGCAGCGTCGTTAGTAGAGAACTGGTGTTTTAGTGTCTCTGAGTACAGTCGTTTAGCCTCTCTCACCGCTTTGCTAAACCTGTTCTTCGACTCCTTGAATCTGTCTCTATCCCCACTCCTAAACGCTTCCTCCTTCTCCAACCTCAACCTTTTGAGCTTTGCTGAGAACCAGGGCTTGTTGTTGTTAAAGTTCACCCTGGTACGTGTTGGGATACAGCAGTCCTCACAGAAGCTGATGTACACAGCCTCTGTGAGTTCATCCAGACTATTGGTAGCAGTCGTGAACATATCCCAGTCAGTACAGTCTAAGCACGCCCGCAAATCTTCCACAGCCTCACTGGTCCACTGTTTAGATGTCCTCACAGCAGGTTTACAGAGTTTTAGTTGCTGCCTGTATGCACGAATCAGGTGGACCAAGGGAGTTCTGTGCGAGCCGAACAGCCCCGTGACCCACAAGAGAAACATCCCCGCCAAATTCGAGCGTTTGACGGGGTCTATCCGTGAAAAAATATTCACGTTTTTGAGTGCACATGCATTTCTGCTGCAAATGCCTCTGGAAGTTTCATGCCGTTCGTATGCCAATTGTGGCAACACGAAAATGACCCGTTTTCCCATTCCGAGGGATTTCTGTGCGACCCTAACAGCCCCGTGAGCCACAAGAGACACATCCCCGCCAATTTCTAGCGTTTCACGGGGTCTATCCGTGAAAAATATAGACGTTTTTGAGTGCACATGCATTTCTGCTGCAGATGCCTCTGGAAGTTTCATGCCGTTCGTACGCAATGTGGCAACACGAAAATGACCCCTTTTCCCATTCCGAGGGATTTCTGTGCGACCCTAACTAACAGCGCCCGTGAGCCACAAGAGAGACATCCCCGCCAATTTATAGCGTTTCACGGGGTCTATCCGTGAAAAATATAGACGTTTTTGAGTGCACATGCATTCCTGCTGCAAATGCCTCTGGAAGTTTCATGCCGTTCCTATGCAATGTGGCCACACAAAAATGACCCGTTTTCCCATTCCGAGGCATTTCTGTGCGACCCTAACAGCCCCGTGAGCCACAAGAGAGACATCCCCGCCAACTTCTAGCGTTTGACGGGGTCTATGCGTGAAAAATATTAAAATTTTTGAGTGCACGTGCCTTTCTGCTGCAAATGCCTCTGGAAGTTTCATGGCGTTCCTATGCAATGTGGCAACACGAAAATGACCCCTTTTCCCATTCCGAGGGAGTTCTGTGCCACCCTAACAGCCCCGTGAGCCACAAGAGACACATCCCCGCCAATTTCTAGCGTTTCACGGGGTCTGTCCGTGAAACATATAGAAGTTTTTGAGTGCACATGCATTCCTGCTGCAAATGCCTCTGGAAGTTTCATGCGGTTCGTACGCAATGTGGCAACACGAAAATGACCCGTTTTCCCATTCCCAGGGATTTCTGTGCGACCCGAACAGCCCCGTGAGCCACAAGAGACACATCCCCGCCAATTTCTAGCGTTTCACGGGGTCTATCCGTGAAAAATATCAATTTTTTTTGACTGCACATGCATTTCTGCTGCAAATGCCTCTGGAAGTTGCATGCGGTTCGCATGCAATGTGGCGACACGAAAATGACCCGTTTTCCCATTCCGAGGGATTTCTGTGCCACCCTAACAGCCCCGTGAGCCACAAGAGAGACATCCCCGCCAATTTCTAGCGTATCACGGGGTCTATCCGTGAGAAATATTCACTTTTTTGAGTGCACATGCATTCCTGCTGCAAATGCCTCTGGAAGTTTCATGCGGTTCGTATGCAATGTGGCGACACGAAAATGACCCGTTTTCCCATTCCGAGGGATTTCTGTGCCACCCTAACAGCCCGTGAGCCACAAGAGAGACATCCCCGCCCACTTCTAGCGTTTCACGGGGTCTCTCCGTGAAAAATATCACATTTTTTGAGTGCACATGCATTCCTGCTGCAAATGCCTCTGGAAGTTTCATGCGGTTCGCATGCAATGTGGCGACACGAAAATGACCCGTTTTTTCCCATTCCGAGGGATTTCTGTGCCACCCTAACAGCCCCGTGAGCCACAAGAGACACATCCCCGCCAATTTCTAGCGTTTCACGGGGTCTATCCGTGAAAAATATTCAATTTTTTGACTGCACATGCATTTCTGCTGCAAATGCCTCTGGAAGTTTCATGCGGT
>NW_027422773.1:1802500-1805000 GCF_048934315.1 Petromyzon marinus
GCCTGAGGGTGGCTGGAGAGACAGAGTCCGGCCCGGCTGCTTTGCGTGGATTCTGCCTCTTGAAAAGCCCATTAACTTCTCCCTCCTGAAAGGAGAGAGTCGTTTCTGTAGTATGGGTGGGGGATGGGGCCTCTTGGGTGGGAAGGGGTGGTTCAGGACAGTCCAATTGTCTTTCAAATCTACGGTAGAACTCGTTCAGGTCGTTGGCTAGGCGGGAGTCGTTAGTGGTGTGGGGCGCTCTGGGTTTGTAGTTGGTGATGTGCCTGAGCCCTTTGGCAGACAGAAGCAGCGTCGTTAGTAGAGAACTGGTGTTTTAGTGTCTCTGAGTACAGTCGTTTAGCCTCTCTCACCGCTTTGCTAAACCTGTTCTTCGACTCCTTGAATCTGTCTCTATCCCCACTCCTAAACGCTTCCTCCTTCTCCAACCTCAACCTTTTGAGCTTTGCTGAGAACCAGGGCTTGTTGTTGTTAAAGTTCACCCTGGTACGTGTTGGGATACAGCAGTCCTCACAGAAGCTGATGTACACAGCCTCTGTGAGTTCATCCAGACTATTGGTAGCAGTCGTGAACATATCCCAGTCAGTACAGTCTAAGCACGCCCGCAAATCTTCCACAGCCTCACTGGTCCACTGTTTAGATGTCCTCACAGCAGGTTTACAGAGTTTTAGTTGCTGCCTGTATGCACGAATCAGGTGGACCAAGGGAGTTCTGTGCGAGCCGAACAGCCCCGTGACCCACAAGAGAAACATCCCCGCCAAATTCGAGCGTTTGACGGGGTCTATCCGTGAAAAAATATTCACGTTTTTGAGTGCACATGCATTTCTGCTGCAAATGCCTCTGGAAGTTTCATGCCGTTCGTATGCCAATTGTGGCAACACGAAAATGACCCGTTTTCCCATTCCGAGGGATTTCTGTGCGACCCTAACAGCCCCGTGAGCCACAAGAGACACATCCCCGCCAATTTCTAGCGTTTCACGGGGTCTATCCGTGAAAAATATAGACGTTTTTGAGTGCACATGCATTTCTGCTGCAGATGCCTCTGGAAGTTTCATGCCGTTCGTACGCAATGTGGCAACACGAAAATGACCCCTTTTCCCATTCCGAGGGATTTCTGTGCGACCCTAACTAACAGCGCCCGTGAGCCACAAGAGAGACATCCCCGCCAATTTATAGCGTTTCACGGGGTCTATCCGTGAAAAATATAGACGTTTTTGAGTGCACATGCATTCCTGCTGCAAATGCCTCTGGAAGTTTCATGCCGTTCCTATGCAATGTGGCCACACAAAAATGACCCGTTTTCCCATTCCGAGGCATTTCTGTGCGACCCTAACAGCCCCGTGAGCCACAAGAGAGACATCCCCGCCAACTTCTAGCGTTTGACGGGGTCTATGCGTGAAAAATATTACAATTTTTGAGTGCACGTGCCTTTCTGCTGCAAATGCCTCTGGAAGTTTCATGGCGTTCCTATGCAATGTGGCAACACGAAAATGACCCCTTTTCCCATTCCGAGGGAGTTCTGTGCCACCCTAACAGCCCCGTGAGCCACAAGAGACACATCCCCGCCAATTTCTAGCGTTTCACGGGGTCTATCCGTGAAACATATAGAAGTTTTTGAGTGCACATGCATTCCTGCTGCAAATGCCTCTGGAAGTTTCATGCGGTTCGTACGCAATGTGGCAACACGAAAATGACCCGTTTTCCCATTCCCAGGGATTTCTGTGCGACCCGAACAGCCCCGTGAGCCACAAGAGACACATCCCCGCCAATTTCTAGCGTTTCACGGGGTCTATCCGTGAAAAATATCAATTTTTTTTGACTGCACATGCATTTCTGCTGCAAATGCCTCTGGAAGTTGCATGCGGTTCGCATGCAATGTGGCGACACGAAAATGACCCGTTTTCCCATTCCGAGGGATTTCTGTGCCACCCTAACAGCCCCGTGAGCCACAAGAGAGACATCCCCGCCAATTTCTAGCGTATCACGGGGTCTATCCGTGAGAAATATTCACTTTTTTGAGTGCACATGCATTCCTGCTGCAAATGCCTCTGGAAGTTTCATGCGGTTCGTATGCAATGTGGCGACACGAAAATGACCCGTTTTCCCATTCCGAGGGATTTCTGTGCCACCCTAACAGCCCCGTGAGCCACAAGAGAGACATCCCCGCCCACTTCTAGCGTTTCACGGGGTCTCTCCGTGAAAAATATCACATTTTTTGAGTGCACATGCATTCCTGCTGCAAATGCCTCTGGAAGTTTCATGCGGTTCGCATGCAATGTGGCGACACGAAAATGACCCGTTTTTTCCCATTCCGAGGGATTTCTGTGCCACCCTAACAGCCCCGTGAGCCACAAGAGACACATCCCCGCCAATTTCTAGCGTTTCACGGGGTCTATCCGTGAAAAATATTCAATTTTTTGACTGCACATGCATTTCTGCTGCAAATGCCTCTGGAAGTTTCATGCGGTTCGCATGCAATGTGGCGACACGAAAATGACCCGTT
>NW_027422773.1:1812500-1815000 GCF_048934315.1 Petromyzon marinus
AGAATTGCACCATCATTGTCTTTGGCAGGTTGCATTTCTTCAGCTGCCGTCGAAAGTACATCCTCTGTTGAGCTCTCTTGGCGAGGGAGCTGATGTTCAGTTCCCACTTGAGGTCCCGGCAGAGAATAGTGCCCAGGAAGCGGAAGGACTCCACAATTTTGACTGCGGAGTCTAACAGGGTGATGGCGGTGAGTGGGGCTGTATTCTTCCTGAAGTCCACAACCATCTCAACTGTCCTTAGAGCATTTAGCTCTAAGTTGTTCTGGCTACACCAGGTCACCAGGTTGTCAGCTTCCCACCTATAGTCAGACTCATCCCCACCAGAGATCAGCCCAATGAGGGTGGTGTCGTCCGACAAACTTCAAGAGTTTGACGGACAGATGATTGGAGGCGCAGCTGTTGGTATACAGGGAGAAGAGCAGTGGGCAAAGGACGCAGCCCTGAGGAGTTCCCGTGCTGATGGACCTGGAGTCAGAGACTTCTGTTCCCGGCTTAACGCACTGCTTCCTGTCAGAGAGGAAGTCTGTGATCCACCTGCAGGTGGAGTAGGGCACGTTCAGCTGGAAGAGCTTGTCCTGAAGCAGGGCAGGGATGATGGTGTTGAAGGCAGAGCTGAAGTCCACAAACAGGATCCTGGCGTAGGATGCTGGGGCGTCCACATGCTGTAGGGTGAAGTGGAGGGCCATGTTAACTGCGTCGTCCACAGACCTGTTGGCTCTGTAGGCAAACTGAAGGGGGTCCAGGAGAGGGTCTGTGATGGCTTTGAGGTGTGCCAGGAGCAGGCGCTCAAAAGACTTCATTACCACAGATGTAAGGGCGACCGGTCTGTAATCATTTAGTCCTGTTGGCCTTAGCTTTTTGGGCACAGCGATGATGGTGGAGGACTTGAGACAGGCTGGTACATGGCATGTCTCCAGGGAGGTGTTAAAGATGTTGGTGAACACCGGAGACAGCTGGTCAGCGCAGTGCCTGAGGGTGGCTGGAGAGACAGAGTCCGGCCCGGCTGCTTTGCGTGGATTCTGCCTCTTGAAAAGCCCATTAACTTCTCCCTCCTGAAAGGAGAGAGTCGTTTCTGTAGTATGGGTGGGGGATGGGGCCTCTTGGGTGGGAAGGGGTGGTTCAGGACAGTCCAATTGTCTTTCAAATCTACGGTAGAACTCGTTCAGGTCGTTGGCTAGGCGGGAGTCGTTAGTGGTGTGGGGCGCTCTGGGTTTGTAGTTGGTGATGTGCCTGAGCCCTTTGGCAGACAGAAGCAGCGTCGTTAGTAGAGAACTGGTGTTTTAGTGTCTCTGAGTACAGTCGTTTAGCCTCTCTCACCGCTTTGCTAAACCTGTTCTTCGACTCCTTGAATCTGTCTCTATCCCCACTCCTAAACGCTTCCTCCTTCTCCAACCTCAACCTTTTGAGCTTTGCTGAGAACCAGGGCTTGTTGTTGTTAAAGTTCACCCTGGTACGTGTTGGGATACAGCAGTCCTCACAGAAGCTGATGTACACAGCCTCTGTGAGTTCATCCAGACTATTGGTAGCAGTCGTGAACATATCCCAGTCAGTACAGTCTAAGCACGCCCGCAAATCTTCCACAGCCTCACTGGTCCACTGTTTAGATGTCCTCACAGCAGGTTTACAGAGTTTTAGTTGCTGCCTGTATGCACGAATCAGGTGGACCAAGGGAGTTCTGTGCGAGCCGAACAGCCCCGTGACCCACAAGAGAAACATCCCCGCCAAATTCGAGCGTTTGACGGGGTCTATCCGTGAAAAAATATTCACGTTTTTGAGTGCACATGCATTTCTGCTGCAAATGCCTCTGGAAGTTTCATGCCGTTCGTATGCCAATTGTGGCAACACGAAAATGACCCGTTTTCCCATTCCGAGGGATTTCTGTGCGACCCTAACAGCCCCGTGAGCCACAAGAGACACATCCCCGCCAATTTCTAGCGTTTCACGGGGTCTATCCGTGAAAAATATAGACGTTTTTGAGTGCACATGCATTTCTGCTGCAGATGCCTCTGGAAGTTTCATGCCGTTCGTACGCAATGTGGCAACACAAAAATGACCCCTTTTCCCATTCCGAGGGATTTCTGTGCGACCCTAACTAACAGCGCCCGTGAGCCACAAGAGAGACATCCCCGCCAATTTATAGCGTTTCACGGGGTCTATCCGTGAAAAATATAGACGTTTTTGAGTGCACATGCATTCCTGCTGCAAATGCCTCTGGAAGTTTCATGCCGTTCCTATGCAATGTGGCCACACAAAAATGACCCGTTTTCCCATTCCGAGGCATTTCTGTGCGACCCTAACAGCCCCGTGAGCCACAAGAGAGACATCCCCGCCAACTTCTAGCGTTTGACGGGGTCTATGCGTGAAAAATATTAAATTTTTTGAGTGCACGTGCCTTTCTGCTGCAAATGCCTCTGGAAGTTTCATGGCGTTCCTATGCAATGTGGCAACACGAAAATGACCCCTTTTCCCATTCCGAGGGAGTTCTGTGCCACCCTAACAG
>NW_027422773.1:1820000-1837500 GCF_048934315.1 Petromyzon marinus
TTCCATGAATACGTTGGCTACAACCGGAGATAGGGGGGAGCCCATTGGGGTGCCCTCAGTTTGTTTGTAGAAAGTTCCATTCCAGGTGAAGTATGTGTTGGTTAAGCAATGTCTCACCAGGGGGGGTACATCAGTATGCAGTCCTTGATGAACCAGGTCTTCAATGATAGCGATGGTGTCAGGTACCGGGACTTTGGTGAACAAGGACACCACATCAAAACTGACAAGCAGGTCGTTTGGGGACAGGGAAATGTCTTTGATTGTCGATACCAGGTGAGTAGAATTTAGTACCACAGAGGTGGTTTTTCCAGTGAAAGGTCGCAGTATATCAGCCAGAAAACGTGCCAGTTTGTAGGTGGGGGAGCTGATAGTAGAGACGATGGGACGAAGGGGTGTATCTTCTTTGTGTATCTTTGGAAGGCCATATAATCTTGGTGGTCTGGCAGCAGAGGGTTTCAACAAGAACTGTTTGTTCTCATCAATTAATGCTGTTGAATCAGAGATAATTTTGTTCGTTTTGGTGACCAGGCTGTTGGTGGGATCTCTTTTTATTTTTGTATAGCTGCCATCGTTGAGTAGTTCTTGAATTTTGTTGTTATATTCTGTTTTGTCCATGATGACAGTGGCATTGCCTTTGTCGGCTGAGAGAACGACAATATCATCCCTCTTTTTTAATTGAGATAATTCAAAACGTTCGTCTTTGCTGATGTTGCTAGGTGGCAACTTAGCGTTTTTGAGGGTTGCAGCGATTTCAGATCTTGCTACATCTGCAGAGATGTGACTCAAGCCCTTGAGTGCAACGTCGACATGGGCAATGATATCATTAACCGGTAAGTGTCTCGGTGTGACAGCAAAGTTTAGACCTTTAGCTAAAACGGATTTCAGACCATCAGAAATGGAACTGTTACTGCGATTAATTACGACTTTGTTGACGTCTATCTTTTCGGTGTGTGGATCCGATTTTTTGCTGGAGAGGTGATTGAATTTGGAAATCAAATTGTCCCTACATTTGTTCGACATAGTGGCAGCCGAAGAGGTAGTCATATTGTCTACATGTTCCCAATCCGATGTAGACATTGTTGCTGTCAATTTTAAGTGTGATTTGTAGAGTGTCTTGTCTAACTGATCGAGTTCGGTGCGTGTAAGTCTGATTTTTTCCGAGATAAGAGCGAAGCTAGTTCTAGCTAGAATTCGTTTTGCATTGAGAGAAGTTGCAACAGCAGAGGTTAGTGTAAATGCGGTTGGTATTACCTTAGAGTCGCGGCATCTCTTCAGAAAGGTGAGAGACTCGATTAGTTGAGCCTTCTTATCCCGAAGTCTGTTGAATGATCTTAAGGATGTGTGGAATCCCTCCCCGTAGAGGTGGTTAAATTTCGATTTAAAGCTTTCGTGACTGCAATGATTCATCTTCTTTGGTTCTTTCGGTAAAGTCACGTAGAATGAGAATAAAATAATAAATTGATAAAATAAAATAACACAATAATATTCTCACGACGTTTCGGCCACAACACAAGCGGCCTTCATCAGGTGAAGGGAGCGAGACTGTCTGGTAGGACAGCGCTGGAGTGAGAGAGCCACGTTCAGATCACGGCTTTTAAGCTGTGTGAGAGGAACAAAGAGCCTTGACGAAGGAATTAGCATAAAATTTAGCATTGAAAAGGCTGAATGATTAGCTTGTGACTGGTCACAGAAATAGCTATGTTAAAAGTTAAAGCATACACATCCGCAGAGGCACCCATTGTTAAAAGGAATTAGCATAGAATTTAGCATTGAAATAGCTAAATTAAGGCATTCGCTTGTAACTGCTACAGAAATAGTTACGTTGAAGTCAGAGCATACACATTCACCGAGGCACTTAGTACAAATCAAAACAGGAGAATTTAGCATTGAAATAACTAGGCGAATTTAGCATTGAAATAACTGGGTGATTTGCTAGTGACTGGTCACAGAAATGACTACAAATCTGAGCTATTCACAGTACTATATAGTGAACCAATAAAAACTAAAATATAAATTACCTTCATGTTATCAATAAACTCTATATTCTCCAATCAGCTAAGCTACCAACCATAAGTCGTTATATATCACAATGCTATATGGCGAAAAAATGGGTGGATTCTTACCCTCAAATTTCCGTACCACGGATAGCTACGGGCCCCGTTCAGACGGACGAGTTCGTCCATGGTCGGAACAGAGGAGGGGGAGAGAGACAGCTGCGAAGCCCTAGTATACTCCATGTTGTAAACCATACCATTAACCGTGGTGTGAGAGGTATTAAGAGGCAATGCTGGCGAAAGAGCTGCGGTCTGAAGGTCATCGTAAAATTACAATTAATTAAGAACAGAAATGATTTAACACATCTTTCCAGTGGTTACTGAGCCTGAATCCATCTTCTCGGTTGAAATTGTCTCTGTGCTTGTATATGTGAATGGCCTCATGAACGAATCTCTCAAGGTAGCCAGTTGGTTTGCAAAGAACCTCCGTCTTGGAGAAGTCAATGTCATGTGAGCCCACTGAATTGTAACAGTGATCTGCCACGGCAGAGGAGTTCGTCTTACCGTGTTTCAAGTCTGCTTTATGTTCGCGGATGCGATCCGAGATATGTCTTTTGGTTTCTCCAATGTAGCTACTACCACAGAGGCACTTTAGTTTGTAAACGCCCGGGTACTGTATGTCTGGAAGAGCATCTTTTACAGATGGAACTAAATCACGGATTTTGTGTACTGTGTTGAATCGGACCTGGATCTTGTGTTTATTCAGGATTTTGGAGATCTTTTTAGTGACCCCTGCAATGTAGGGTAAGGTGATGGTTTTGAGTGGCTCCACAAGAGGATCCTTCTTCATGACTGGAGTGATGGCTTTGCGGATTGTGTAGTCGGAGTAGCCATTAGCCCTGAGAGCCTGGTGTACGTGTTTGAGTTCACTGGTAATGTGTTCCTGGTCGGAAATGCATTGGGCTCTATGGTATAGAGTCTTGATGAGGCAGTTCTTCTGGGATGGATGGTGGTGGGAATCCGGTTTCAAGTAAGCATCTGTATGGGTAGCTTTCCTGTAGACAGAGTGGCTCATTGAACCATCATGTCTCCTTTTAATTAAGACATCCAGAAAGGGTAGTTTGCCATCTTTTTCGACCTCCATGGTAAATCTGATGGCTGGGTGTATGGAATTGATGTGGTCGCGGAATTGGTCTAGAGCAGGCTGGCCATGTGGCCAGATGACAAAGGTGTCATCAACGTACCTCTTCCATAAGGTCGGGCGTAGAGTGGCAGTCTGGATGGCGTCAGTTTCAAATTTTTCCATGAATACGTTGGCTACAACCGGAGATAGGGGGGAGCCCATTGGGGTGCCCTCAGTTTGTTTGTAGAAAGTTCCATTCCAGGTGAAGTATGTGTTGGTTAAGCAATGTCTCACCAGGGGGGGTACATCAGTATGCAGTCCTTGATGAACCAGGTCTTCAATGATAGCGATGGTGTCAGGTACCGGGACTTTGGTGAACAAGGACACCACATCAAAACTGACAAGCAGGTCGTTTGGGGACAGGGAAATGTCTTTGATTGTCGATACCAGGTGAGTAGAATTTAGTACCGCAGAGGTGGTTTTTCCAGTGAAAGGTCGCAGTATATCAGCCAGAAAACGTGCCAGTTTGTAGGTGGGGGAGCTGATAGTAGAGACGATGGGACGAAGGGGTGTATCTTCTTTGTGTATCTTTGGAAGGCCATATAATCTTGGTGGTCTGGCAGCAGAGGGTTTCAACAAGAACTGTTTGTTCTCATCAATTAATGCTGTTGAATCAGAGATAATTTTGTTCGTTTTGGTGACCAGGCTGTTGGTGGGATCTCTTTTTATTTTTGTATAGCTGCCATCGTTGAGTAGTTCTTGAATTTTGTTGTTATATTCTGTTTTGTCCATGATGACAGTGGCATTGCCTTTGTCGGCTGAGAGAACGACAATATCATCCCTCTTTTTTAATTGAGATAATTCAAAACGTTCGTCTTTGCTGATGTTGCTAGGTGGCAACTTAGCGTTTTTGAGGGTTGCAGCGATTTCAGATCTTGCTACATCTGCAGAGATGTGACTCAAGCCCTTGAGTGCAACGTCGACATGGGCAATGATATCATTAACCGGTAAGTGTCTCGGTGTGACAGCAAAGTTTAGACCTTTAGCTAAAACGGATTTCAGACCATCAGAAATGGAACTGTTACTGCGATTAATTACGACTTTGTTGACGTCTATCTTTTCGGTGTGTGGATCCGATTTTTTGCTGGAGAGGTGATTGAATTTGGAAATCAAATTGTCCCTACATTTGTTCGACATAGTGGCAGCCGAAGAGGTAGTCATATTGTCTACATGTTCCCAATCCGATGTAGACATTGTTGCTGTCAATTTTAAGTGTGATTTGTAGAGTGTCTTGTCTAACTGATCGAGTTCGGTGCGTGTAAGTCTGATTTTTTCCGAGATAAGAGCGAAGCTAGTTCTAGCTAGAATTCGTTTTGCATTGAGAGAAGTTGCAACAGCAGAGGTTAGTGTAAATGCGGTTGGTATTACCTTAGAGTCGCGGCATCTCTTCAGAAAGGTGAGAGACTCGATTAGTTGAGCCTTCTTATCCCGAAGTCTGTTGAATGATCTTAAGGATGTGTGGAATCCCTCCCCGTAGAGGTGGTTAAATTTCGATTTAAAGCTTTCGTGACTGCAATGATTCATCTTCTTTGGTTCTTTCGGTAAAGTCACGTAGAATGAGAATAAAATAATAAATTGATAAAATAAAATAACACAATAATATTCTCACGACGTTTCGGCCACAACACAAGCGGCCTTCATCAGGTGAAGGGAGCGAGACTGTCTGGTAGGACAGCGCTGGAGTGAGAGAGCCACGTTCAGATCACGGCTTTTAAGCTGTGTGAGAGGAACAAAGAGCCTTGACGAAGGAATTAGCATAAAATTTAGCATTGAAAAGGCTGAATGATTAGCTTGTGACTGGTCACAGAAATAGCTATGTTAAAAGTTAAAGCATACACATCCGCAGAGGCACCCATTGTTAAAAGGAATTAGCATAGAATTTAGCATTGAAATAGCTAAATTAAGGCATTCGCTTGTAACTGCTACAGAAATAGTTACGTTGAAGTCAGAGCATACACATTCACCGAGGCACTTAGTACAAATCAAAACAGGAGAATTTAGCATTGAAATAACTAGGCGAATTTAGCATTGAAATAACTGGGTGATTTGCTAGTGACTGGTCACAGAAATGACTACAAATCTGAGCTATTCACAGTACTATATAGTGAACCAATAAAAACTAAAATATAAATTACCTTCATGTTATCAATAAACTCTATATTCTCCAATCAGCTAAGCTACCAACCATAAGTCGTTATATATCACAATGCTATATGGCGAAAAAATGGGTGGATTCTTACCCTCAAATTTCCGTACCACGGATAGCTACGGGCCCCGTTCAGACGGACGAGTTCGTCCATGGTCGGAACAGAGGAGGGGGAGAGAGACAGCTGCGAAGCCCTAGTATACTCCATGTTGTAAACCATACCATTAACCGTGGTGTGAGAGGTATTAAGAGGCAATGCTGGCGAAAGAGCTGCGGTCTGAAGGTCATCGTAAAATTACAATTAATTAAGAACAGAAATGATTTAACACATCTTTCCAGTGGTTACTGAGCCTGAATCCATCTTCTCGGTTGAAATTGTCTCTGTGCTTGTATATGTGAATGGCCTCATGAACGAATCTCTCATGGTAGCCAGTTGGTTTGCAAAGAACCTCCGTCTTGGAGAAGTCAATGTCATGTGAGCCCACTGAATTGTAACAGTGATCTGCCACGGCAGAGGAGTTCGTCTTACCGTGTTTCAAGTCTGCTTTATGTTCGCGGATGCGATCCGAGATATGTCTTTTGGTTTCTCCAATGTAGCTACTACCACAGAGGCACTTTAGTTTGTAAACGCCCGGGTACTGTATGTCTGGAAGAGCATCTTTTACAGATGGAACTAAATCACGGATTTTGTGTACTGTGTTGAATCGGACCTGGATCTTGTGTTTATTCAGGATTTTGGAGATCTTTTTAGTGACCCCTGCAATGTAGGGTAAGGTGATGGTTTTGAGTGGCTCCACAAGAGGATCCTTCTTCATGACTGGAGTGATGGCTTTGCGGATTGTGTAGTCGGAGTAGCCATTAGCCCTGAGAGCCTGGTGTACGTGTTTGAGTTCACTGGTAATGTGTTCCTGGTCGGAAATGCATTGGGCTCTATGGTATAGAGTCTTGATGAGGCAGTTCTTCTGGGATGGATGGTGGTGGGAATCCGGTTTCAAGTAAGCATCTGTATGGGTAGCTTTCCTGTAGACAGAGTGGCTCATTGAACCATCATGTCTCCTTTTAATTAAGACATCCAGAAAGGGTAGTTTGCCATCTTTTTCGACCTCCATGGTAAATCTGATGGCTGGGTGTATGGAATTGATGTGGTCGCGGAATTGGTCTAGAGCAGGCTGGCCATGTGGCCAGATGACAAAGGTGTCATCAACGTACCTCTTCCATAAGGTCGGGCGTAGAGTGGCAGTCTGGATGGCGTCAGTTTCAAATTTTTCCATGAATACGTTGGCTACAACCGGAGATAGGGGGGAGCCCATTGGGGTGCCCTCAGTTTGTTTGTAGAAAGTTCCATTCCAGGTGAAGTATGTGTTGGTTAAGCAATGTCTCACCAGGGGGGGTACATCAGTATGCAGTCCTTGATGAACCAGGTCTTCAATGATAGCGATGGTGTCAGGTACCGGGACTTTGGTGAACAAGGACACCACATCAAAACTGACAAGCAGGTCGTTTGGGGACAGGGAAATGTCTTTGATTGTCGATACCAGGTGAGTAGAATTTAGTACCGCAGAGGTGGTTTTTCCAGTGAAAGGTCGCAGTATATCAGCCAGAAAACGTGCCAGTTTGTAGGTGGGGGAGCTGATAGTAGAGACGATGGGACGAAGGGGTGTATCTTCTTTGTGTATCTTTGGAAGGCCATATAATCTTGGTGGTCTGGCAGCAGAGGGTTTCAACAAGAACTGTTTGTTCTCATCAATTAATGCTGTTGAATCAGAGATAATTTTGTTCGTTTTGGTGACCAGGCTGTTGGTGGGATCTCTTTTTATTTTTGTATAGCTGCCATCGTTGAGTAGTTCTTGAATTTTGTTGTTATATTCTGTTTTGTCCATGATGACAGTGGTATTGCCTTTGTCGGCTGAGAGAACGACAATATCATCCCTCTTTTTTAATTGAGATAATTCAAAACGTTCGTCTTTGCTGATGTTGCTAGGTGGCAACTTAGGGTTTTTGAGGGTTGCAGCGATTTCAGATCTTGCTACATCTGCAGAGATGTGACTCAAGCCCTTGAGTGCAACGTCGACATGGGCAATGATATCATTAACCGGTAAGTGTCTCGGTGTGACAGCAAAGTTTAGACCTTTAGCTAAAACGGATTTCAGACCATCAGAAATGGAACTGTTACTGCGATTAATTACGACTTTGTTGACGTCTATCTTTTCGGTGTGTGGATCCGATTTTTTGCTGGAGAGGTGATTGAATTTGGAAATCAAATTGTCCCTACATTTGTTCGACATAGTGGCAGCCGAAGAGGTAGTCATATTGTCTACATGTTCCCAATCCGATGTAGACATTGTTGCTGTCAATTTTAAGTGTGATTTGTAGAGTGTCTTGTCTAACTGATCGAGTTCGGTGCGTGTAAGTCTGATTTTTTCCGAGATAAGAGCGAAGCTAGTTCTAGCTAGAATTCGTTTTGCATTGAGAGAAGTTGCAACAGCAGAGGTTAGTGTAAATGCGGTTGGTATTACCTTAGAGTCGCGGCATCTCTTCAGAAAGGTGAGAGACTCGATTAGTTGAGCCTTCTTATCCCGAAGTCTGTTGAATGATCTTAAGGATGTGTGGAATCCCTCCCCGTAGAGGTGGTTAAATTTCGATTTAAAGCTTTCGTGACTGCAATGATTCATCTTCTTTGGTTCTTTCGGTAAAGTCACGTAGAATGAGAATAAAATAATAAATTGATAAAATAAAATAACACAATAATATTCTCACGACGTTTCGGCCACAACACAAGCGGCCTTCATCAGGTGAAGGGAGCGAGACTGTCTGGTAGGACAGCGCTGGAGTGAGAGAGCCACGTTCAGATCACGGCTTTTAAGCTGTGTGAGAGGAACAAAGAGCCTTGACGAAGGAATTAGCATAAAATTTAGCATTGAAAAGGCTGAATGATTAGCTTGTGACTGGTCACAGAAATAGCTATGTTAAAAGTTAAAGCATACACATCCGCAGAGGCACCCATTGTTAAAAGGAATTAGCATAGAATTTAGCATTGAAATAGCTAAATTAAGGCATTCGCTTGTAACTGCTACAGAAATAGTTACGTTGAAGTCAGAGCATACACATTCACCGAGGCACTTAGTACAAATCAAAACAGGAGAATTTAGCATTGAAATAACTAGGCGAATTTAGCATTGAAATAACTGGGTGATTTGCTAGTGACTGGTCACAGAAATGACTACAAATCTGAGCTATTCACAGTACTATATAGTGAACCAATAAAAACTAAAATATAAATTACCTTCATGTTATCAATAAACTCTATATTCTCCAATCAGCTAAGCTACCAACCATAAGTCGTTATATATCACAATGCTATATGGCGAAAAAATGGGTGGATTCTTACCCTCAAATTTCCGTACCACGGATAGCTACGGGCCCCGTTCAGACGGACGAGTTCGTCCATGGTCGGAACAGAGGAGGGGGAGAGAGACAGCTGCGAAGCCCTAGTATACTCCATGTTGTAAACCATACCATTAACCGTGGTGTGAGAGGTATTAAGAGGCAATGCTGGCGAAAGAGCTGCGGTCTGAAGGTCATCGTAAAATTACAATTAATTAAGAACAGAAATGATTTAACACATCTTTCCAGTGGTTACTGAGCCTGAATCCATCTTCTCGGTTGAAATTGTCTCTGTGCTTGTATATGTGAATGGCCTCATGAACGAATCTCTCATGGTAGCCAGTTGGTTTGCAAAGAACCTCCGTCTTGGAGAAGTCAATGTCATGTGAGCCCACTGAATTGTAACAGTGATCTGCCACGGCAGAGGAGTTCGTCTTACCGTGTTTCAAGTCTGCTTTATGTTCGCGGATGCGATCCGAGATATGTCTTTTGGTTTCTCCAATGTAGCTACTACCACAGAGGCACTTTAGTTTGTAAACGCCCGGGTACTGTATGTCTGGAAGAGCATCTTTTACAGATGGAACTAAATCACGGATTTTGTGTACTGTGTTGAATCGGACCTGGATCTTGTGTTTATTCAGGATTTTGGAGATCTTTTTAGTGACCCCTGCAATGTAGGGTAAGGTGATGGTTTTGAGTGGCTCCACAAGAGGATCCTTCTTCATGACTGGAGTGATGGCTTTGCGGATTGTGTAGTCGGAGTAGCCATTAGCCCTGAGAGCCTGGTGTACGTGTTTGAGTTCACTGGTAATGTGTTCCTGGTCGGAAATGCATTGGGCTCTATGGTATAGAGTCTTGATGAGGCAGTTCTTCTGGGATGGATGGTGGTGGGAATCCGGTTTCAAGTAAGCATCTGTATGGGTAGCTTTCCTGTAGACAGAGTGGCTCATTGAACCATCATGTCTCCTTTTAATTAAGACATCCAGAAAGGGTAGTTTGCCATCTTTTTCGACCTCCATGGTAAATCTGATGGCTGGGTGTATGGAATTGATGTGGTCGCGGAATTGGTCTAGAGCAGGCTGGCCATGTGGCCAGATGACAAAGGTGTCATCAACGTACCTCTTCCATAAGGTCGGGCGTAGAGTGGCAGTCTGGATGGCGTCAGTTTCAAATTTTTCCATGAATACGTTGGCTACAACCGGAGATAGGGGGGAGCCCATTGGGGTGCCCTCAGTTTGTTTGTAGAAAGTTCCATTCCAGGTGAAGTATGTGTTGGTTAAGCAATGTCTCACCAGGGGGGGTACATCAGTATGCAGTCCTTGATGAACCAGGTCTTCAATGATAGCGATGGTGTCAGGTACCGGGACTTTGGTGAACAAGGACACCACATCAAAACTGACAAGCAGGTCGTTTGGGGACAGGGAAATGTCTTTGATTGTCGATACCAGGTGAGTAGAATTTAGTACCGCAGAGGTGGTTTTTCCAGTGAAAGGTCGCAGTATATCAGCCAGAAAACGTGCCAGTTTGTAGGTGGGGGAGCTGATAGTAGAGACGATGGGACGAAGGGGTGTATCTTCTTTGTGTATCTTTGGAAGGCCATATAATCTTGGTGGTCTGGCAGCAGAGGGTTTCAACAAGAACTGTTTGTTCTCATCAATTAATGCTGTTGAATCAGAGATAATTTTGTTCGTTTTGGTGACCAGGCTGTTGGTGGGATCTCTTTTTATTTTTGTATAGCTGCCATCGTTGAGTAGTTCTTGAATTTTGTTGTTATATTCTGTTTTGTCCATGATGACAGTGGCATTGCCTTTGTCGGCTGAGAGAACGACAATATCATCCCTCTTTTTTAATTGAGATAATTCAAAACGTTCGTCTTTGCTGATGTTGCTAGGTGGCAACTTAGCGTTTTTGAGGGTTGCAGCGATTTCAGATCTTGCTACATCTGCAGAGATGTGACTCAAGCCCTTGAGTGCAACGTCGACATGGGCAATGATATCATTAACCGGTAAGTGTCTCGGTGTGACAGCAAAGTTTAGACCTTTAGCTAAAACGGATTTCAGACCATCAGAAATGGAACTGTTACTGCGATTAATTACGACTTTGTTGACGTCTATCTTTTCGGTGTGTGGATCCGATTTTTTGCTGGAGAGGTGATTGAATTTGGAAATCAAATTGTCCCTACATTTGTTCGACATAGTGGCAGCCGAAGAGGTAGTCATATTGTCTACATGTTCCCAATCCGATGTAGACATTGTTGCTGTCAATTTTAAGTGTGATTTGTAGAGTGTCTTGTCTAACTGATCGAGTTCGGTGCGTGTAAGTCTGATTTTTTCCGAGATAAGAGCGAAGCTAGTTCTAGCTAGAATTCGTTTTGCATTGAGAGAAGTTGCAACAGCAGAGGTTAGTGTAAATGCGGTTGGTATTACCTTAGAGTCGCGGCATCTCTTCAGAAAGGTGAGAGACTCGATTAGTTGAGCCTTCTTATCCCGGAGTCTTTTGAATGATCTTAAGGATGTGTGGAATCCCTCCCCGTAGAGGCGGTTAAATTTCGATTTAAAGCTTTCGTGACTGCAATGATTCATCTTCTTTGGTTCTTTCGGTAAAGTCACGTAGAATGAGAATAAAATAATAAATTGATAAAATAAAATAACACAATAATAATTTCAGATGGTCTGAAATCCGTTTTAGCTAAAGGTCTAAAGTTTGCTGTCACACCGAGAGACTTACCGGTTAATGATATCATTGCCCATGTCGACGTTGCACTCAAGGGCTTGAGTCACATCTCTGCAGCGTAGCAAGATCTGAAATCGCTGCAACCCTCAAAAACGCTAAGTTGCCACCCAGCAACATCAGCAAAGACGAACGTTTTGAATTATCTCAATTAAAAAAGAGGGATGATATTGTCGTCCTCTCAGCTGACAAAGGCAATGCCACTGTCATCATGGACAAAACAGAATATAACAACAAAATTCAAGAACTACTCGACGATGGCAGCTATACAAAAATAAAAAGAGATACCACCAACAGCCTGGTCACCAAAACGAACAAAATCATCTCTGATTCAACAGCATTTATTGATGAGATCAAACAGTTCTCGTTGAAACCCTCTGCTGCCAGACCACCAAGATTATATGGCCTTCCAAAGATACACAAAGAAGATACACCCCTTCGTCCCATCGTCTCTACTATCAACTCCCCCACCTACAAACTGGCACGTTTTCTTGCTGATATACTGCGACCTTTCACTGGAAAAACCACCTCTGCGGTACTAAATTCTACTCACCTGGTATCGACAATCAAAGGCATTTCCCTGTCCCCAGACGACCTGCTTGTCAGTTTTGATGTGGTGTCCTTGTTCACCAAAGTCCCGGTACCTGACACCATCGCTATCATTGAAGACCTGGTTCATCAAGGACTGCATACTAATGTACCCCCCCTGGTGAGACATTGCTTAACCAACACATACTTCACCTGAAATGGAACTTTCTACAAACAAACTGAGGGCACCCCAATGGGCTCCCCCCTATCTCCGGTTGTAGCCAACGTATTCATGGAAAAATTTGAAACTGACGCCATCCAGACTGCCACTCTACGCCCGACCTTATGGAAGAGGTACGTTGATGACACCTTTGTCATCTGGCCACATGGCCAGCCTGCTCTAGACCAATTCCGCGACCACATCAATTCCATACACCCAGCCATCAGATTTACCATGGAGGTCGAAAAAGATGGCAAACTACCCTTTTTGGATGTCTTAATTAAAAGGAGACATGATGGTTCAATGAGCCACTCTGTCTACAGGAAAGCTACCCATACAGATGCTTACTTGAAACCGGATTCCCACCACCATCCATCCCAGAAGAACTCCCTCACCAAGACTCTATACCATAGAGCCCAATGCATTGCCGACCAGGAACACATTACCAGTGAACTCAAGCACGTACACCAGGCTCTCAGGGCTAATGGTTACTCCGACTACACAATCCGCAAAGCCATCACTCCAGTCATGAAGTAGGATCCTCTTGTGGAGCCACTCAAAACCATCACCTTACCCTACATTGCAGGGGTCACTAAAAAGAGCTCCAAAATCCTGAATAAACACAAGATCCAGGTCCGATTCAACACAGAACATAAAATCCGTGATTTAATTCCATCTGTGAAAGATGCTGTTCCAGACATACAGTACCCGGGCGTTTACAAACTAAAGTGCCTCTGTGGTAGTAGCTACATTGGAGAAACCAAAAGACATATCTCGGATCGCATCCGCGAACATAAAGCAGACTTGAAACACGGTAAGACGAACTCCTCTGCCGTGGCAGATCACTGTTACAATTCAGTGGGCTCACATGACATTGACTTCTCCAAGACGGAGGTTCTTTGCAAACCAACTGGCTACCATGAGAGATTCGTTCATGAGGCCATTCACATATACAAGCACAGAGACAATTTCAACCGAGAAGATGGATTCAGGCTCAGTAACCACTGAAAGATGTGTTAAATCATTTCTGTTCTTAATTAATTGTAATTTTACGATGACCTTCAGACCGCAGCTCTTTCGCCAGCATTGCCTCTTAATACCTCTCACACCACGGTTAATGGTATGGTTTACAACATGGAGTATACTAGGGCTTCGCAGCTGTCTCTCTCCCCCTCCTCTGTTCCGACCATGGACGAACTCGTCCGTCTGAACGGGGCCCGTAGCTATCCGTGGTACGGAAATTTGAGGGTAAGAATCCACCCATTTTTTCGCCATATAGCATTGTGATATATAACGACTTATGGTTGGTAGCTTAGCTGATTGGAGAATATAGAGTTTATTGATAACATGAAGGTAATTTATATTTTAGTTTTTATTGGTTCACTATATAGTACTGTGAATAGCTCAGATTTGTAGTCATTTCTGTGACCAGTCACTAGCAAATCACCCAGTTATTTCAATGCTAAATTCGCCTAGTTATTTCAATGCTAAATTCTCCTGTTTTGATTTGTACTAAGTGCCTCGGTGAATGTGTATGCTCTGACTTCAACGTAACTATTTCTGTAGCAGTTACAAGCGAATGCCTTAATTTAGCTATTTCAATGCTAAATTCTATGCTAATTCCTTTTAACAATGGGTGCCTCTGCGGATGTGTATGCTTTAACTTTTAACATAGCTATTTCTGTGACCAGTCACAAGCTAATCATTCAGCCTTTTCAATGCTAAATTTTATGCTAATTCCTTCGTCAAGGCTCTTTGTTCCTCTCACACAGCTTAAAAGCCGTGATCTGAACGTGGCTCTCTCACTCCAGCGCTGTCCTACCAGACAGTCTCGCTCCCTTCACCTGATGAAGGCCGCTTGTGTTGTGGCCGAAACGTCGTGAGAATATTATTGTGTTATTTTATTTTATCAATTTATTATTTTATTCTCATTCTACGTGACTTTACCGAAAGAACCAAAGAAGATGAATCATTGCAGTCACGAAAGCTTTAAATCGAAATTTAACCACCTCTACGGGGAGGGATTCCACACATCCTTAAGATCATTCAACAGACTTCGGGATAAGAAGGCTCAACTAATCGAGTCTCTCACCTTTCTGAAGAGATGCCGCGACTCTAAGGTAATACCAACCGCATTTACACTAACCTCTGCTGTTGCAACTTCTCTCAATGCAAAACGAATTCTAGCTAGAACTAGCTTCGCTCTTATCTCGGAAAAAATCAGACTTACACGCACCGAACTCGATCAGTTAGACAAGACACTCTACAAATCACACTTAAAATTGACAGCAACAATGTCTACATCGGATTGGGAACATGTAGACAATATGACTACCTCTTCGGCTGCCACTATGTCGAACAAATGTAGGGACAATTTGATTTCCAAATTCAATCACCTCTCCAGCAAAAAATCGGATCCACACACCGAAAAGATAGACGTCAACAAAGTCGTAATTAATCGCAGTAACAGTTCCATTTCTGATGGTCTGAAATCCGTTTTAGCTAAAGGTCTAAACTTTGCTGTCACACCGAGACACTTACCGGTTAATGATATCATTGCCCATGTCGACGTTGCACTCAAGGGCTTGAGTCACATCTCTGCAGATGTAGCAAGATCTGAAATCGCTGCAACCCTCAAAAACGCTAAGTTGCCACCTAGCAACATCAGCAAAGACGAACGTTTTGAATTATCTCAATTAAAAAAGAGGGATGATATTGTCGTTCTCTCAGCCGACAAAGGCAATGCCACTGTCATCATGGACAAAACAGAATATAACAACAAAATTCAAGAACTACTCAACGATGGCAGCTATACAAAAATAAAAAGAGATCCCACCAACAGCCTGGTCACCAAAACGAACAAAATTATCTCTGATTCAACAGCATTAATTGATGAGAACAAACAGTTCTTGTTGAAACCCTCTGCTGCCAGACCACCAAGATTATATGGCCTTCCAAAGATACACAAAGAAGATACACCCCTTCGTCCCATCGTCTCTACTATCAGCTCCCCCACCTACAAACTGGCACGTTTTCTGGCTGATATACTGCGACCTTTCACTGGAAAAACCACCTCTGCGGTACTAAATTCTACTCACCTGGTATCGACAATCAAAGACATTTCCCTGTCCCCAAACGACCTGCTTGTCAGTTTTGATGTGGTGTCCTTGTTCACCAAAGTCCCGGTACCTGACACCATCGCTATCATTGAAGACCTGGTTCATCAAGGACTGCATACTGATGTACCCCCCCTGGTGAGACATTGCTTAACCAACACATACTTCACCTGGAATGGAACTTTCTACAAACAAACTGAGGGCACCCCAATGGGCTCCCCCCTATCTCCGGTTGTAGCCAACGTATTCATGGAAAAATTTGAAACTGACGCCATCCAGACTGCCACTCTACGCCCGACCTTATGGAAGAGGTACGTTGATGACACCTTTGTCATCTGGCCACATGGCCAGCCTGCTCTAGACCAATTCCGCGACCACATCAATTCCATACACCCAGCCATCAGATTTACCATGGAGGTCGAAAAAGATGGCAAACTACCCTTTCTGGATGTCTTAATTAAAAGGAGACATGATGGTTCAATGAGCCACTCTGTCTACAGGAAAGCTACCCATACAGATGCTTACTTGAAACCGGATTCCCACCACCATCCATCCCAGAAGAACTGCCTCATCAAGACTCTATACCATAGAGCCCAATGCATTTCCGACCAGGAACACATTACCAGTGAACTCAAACACGTACACCAGGCTCTCAGGGCTAATGGCTACTCCGACTACACAATCCGCAAAGCCATCACTCCAGTCATGAAGAAGGATCCTCTTGTGGAGCCACTCAAAACCATCACCTTACCCTACATTGCAGGGGTCACTAAAAAGATCTCCAAAATCCTGAATAAACACAAGATCCAGGTCCGATTCAACACAGTACACAAAATCCGTGATTTAGTTCCATCGGTAAAAGATGCTCTTCCAGACATACAGTACCCGGGCGTTTACAAACTAAAGTGCCTCTGTGGTAGTAGCTACATTGGAGAAACCAAAAGACATATCTCGGATCGCATCCGCGAACATAAAGCAGACTTGAAACACGGTAAGACGAACTCCTCTGCCGTGGCAGATCACTGTTACAATTCAGTGGGCTCACATGACATTGACTTCTCCAAGACGGAGGTTCTTTGCAAACCAACTGGCTACCATGAGAGATTCGTTCATGAGGCCATTCACATATACAAGCACAGAGACAATTTCAACCGAGAAGATGGATTCAGGCTCAGTAACCACTGGAAAGATGTGTTAAATCATTTCTGTTCTTAATTAATTGTAATTTTACGATGACCTTCAGACCGCAGCTCTTTCGCCAGCATTGCCTCTTAATACCTCTCACACCACGGTTAATGGTATGGTTTACAACATGGAGTATACTAGGGCTTCGCAGCTGTCTCTCTCCCCCTCCTCTGTTCCGACCATGGACGAACTCGTCCGTCTGAACGGGGCCCGTAGCTATCCGTGGTACGGAAATTTGAGGGTAAGAATCCACCCATTTTTTCGCCATATAGCATTGTGATATATAACGACTTATGGTTGGTAGCTTAGCTGATTGGAGAATATAGAGTTTATTGATAACATGAAGGTAATTTATATTTTAGTTTTTATTGGTTCACTATATAGTACTGTGAATAGCTCAGATTTGTAGTCATTTCTGTGACCAGTCACTAGCAAATCACCCAGTTATTTCAATGCTAAATTCGCCTAGTTATTTCAATGCTAAATTCTCCTGTTTTGATTTGTACTAAGTGCCTCGGTGAATGTGTATGCTCTGACTTCAACGTAACTATTTCTGTAGCAGTTACAAGCGAATGCCTTAATTTAGCTATTTCAATGCTAAATTCTATGCTAATTCCTTTTAACAATGGGTGCCTCTGCGGATGTGTATGCTTTAACTTTTAACATAGCTATTTCTGTGACCAGTCACAAGCTAATCATTCAGCCTTTTCAATGCTAAATTTTATGCTAATTCCTTCGTCAAGGCTCTTTGTTCCTCTCACACAGCTTAAAAGCCGTGATCTGAACGTGGCTCTCTCACTCCAGCGCTGTCCTACCAGACAGTCTCGCTCCCTTCACCTGATGAAGGCCGCTTGTGTTGTGGCCGAAACGTCGTGAGAATATTATTGTGTTATTTTATTTTATCAATTTATTATTTTATTCTCATTCTACGTGACTTTACCGAAAGAACCAAAGAAGATGAATCATTGCAGTCACGAAAGCTTTAAATCGAAAAAGATTGAGAGCTCTTTCTCG
>NW_027422773.1:1845000-1850000 GCF_048934315.1 Petromyzon marinus
GCTGTTGGTATACAGGGAGAAGAGCAGTGGGCAAAGGACGCAGCCCTGAGGAGTTCCCGTGCTGATGGACCTGGAGTCAGAGACTTCTGTTCCCGGCTTAACGCACTGCTTCCTGTCAGAGAGGAAGTCTGTGATCCACCTGCAGGTGGAGTAGGGCACGTTCAGCTGGAAGAGCTTGTCCTGAAGCAGGGCAGGGATGATGGTGTTGAAGGCAGAGCTGAAGTCCACAAACAGGATCCTGGCGTAGGATGCTGGGGCGTCCACATGCTGTAGGGTGAAGTGGAGGGCCATGTTAACTGCGTCGTCCACAGACCTGTTGGCTCTGTAGGCAAACTGAAGGGGGTCCAGGAGAGGGTCTGTGATGGCTTTGAGGTGTGCCAGGAGCAGGCGCTCAAAAGACTTCATTACCACAGATGTAAGGGCGACCGGTCTGTAATCATTTAGTCCTGTTGGCCTTAGCTTTTTGGGCACAGCGATGATGGTGGAGGACTTGAGACAGGCTGGTACATGGCATGTCTCCAGGGAGGTGTTAAAGATGTTGGTGAACACCGGAGACAGCTGGTCAGCGCAGTGCCTGAGGGTGGCTGGAGAGACAGAGTCCGGCCCGGCTGATTTGCGTGGATTCTGCCTCTTGAAAAGCCCATTAACTTCTCCCTCCTGAAAGGAGAGAGTCGTTTCTGTAGTATGGGTGGGGGATGGGGCCTCTTGGGTGGGAAGGGGTGGTTCAGGACAGTCCAATTGTCTTTCAAATCTACGGTAGAACTCGTTCAGGTCGTTGGCTAGGCGGGAGTCGTTAGTGGTGTGGGGCGCTCTGGGTTTGTAGTTGGTGATGTGCCTGAGCCCTTTGGCAGACAGAAGCAGCGTCGTTAGTAGAGAACTGGTGTTTTAGTGTCTCTGAGTACAGTCGTTTAGCCTCTCTCACCGCTTTGCTAAACCTGTTCTTCGACTCCTTGAATCTGTCTCTATCCCCACTCCTAAACGCTTCCTCCTTCTCCAACCTCAACCTTTTGAGCTTTGCTGAGAACCAGGGCTTGTTGTTGTTAAAGTTCACCCTGGTACGTGTTGGGATACAGCAGTCCTCACAGAAGCTGATGTACACAGCCTCTGTGAGTTCATCCAGACTATTGGTAGCAGTCGTGAACATATCCCAGTCAGTACAGTCTAAGCACGCCCGCAAATCTTCCACAGCCTCACTGGTCCACTGTTTAGATGTCCTCACAGCAGGTTTACAGAGTTTTAGTTGCTGCCTGTATGTACGAATCAGGTGGACCAAGGGAGTTCTGTGCGAGCCGAACAGCCCCGTGACCCACAAGAGAAACATCCCCGCCAAATTCGAGCGTTTGACGGGGTCTATCCGTGAAAAAATATTCACGTTTTTGAGTGCACATGCATTTCTGCTGCAAATGCCTCTGGAAGTTTCATGCCGTTCGTATGCCAATTGTGGCAACACGAAAATGACCCGTTTTCCCATTCCGAGGGATTTCTGTGCGACCCTAACAGCCCCGTGAGCCACAAGAGACACATCCCCGCCAATTTCTAGCGTTTCACGGGGTCTATCCGTGAAAAATATAGACGTTTTTGAGTGCACATGCATTTCTGCTGCAGATGCCTCTGGAAGTTTCATGCCGTTCGTACGCAATGTGGCAACACGAAAATGACCCCTTTTCCCATTCCGAGGGATTTCTGTGCGACCCTAACTAACAGCGCCCGTGAGCCACAAGAGAGACATCCCCGCCAATTTATAGCGTTTCACGGGGTCTATCCGTGAAAAATATAGACGTTTTGAGTGCACATGCATTCCTGCTGCAAATGCCTCTGGAAGTTTCATGCCGTTCCTATGCAATGTGGCCACACAAAAATGACCCGTTTTCCCATTCCGAGGCATTTCTGTGCGACCCTAACAGCCCCGTGAGCCACAAGAGAGACATCCCCGCCAACTTCTAGCGTTTGACGGGGTCTATGCGTGAAAAATATTAAAATTTTTGAGTGCACGTGCCTTTCTGCTGCAAATGCCTCTGGAAGTTTCATGGCGTTCCTATGCAATGTGGCAACACGAAAATGACCCCTTTTCCCATTCCGAGGGAGTTCTGTGCCACCCTAACAGCCCCGTGAGCCACAAGAGACACATCCCCGCCAATTTCTAGCGTTTCACGGGGTCTATCCGTGAAACATATAGAAGTTTTTGAGTGCACATGCATTCCTGCTGCAAATGCCTCTGGAAGTTTCATGCGGTTCGTACGCAATGTGGCAACACGATAATGACCCGTTTTCCCATTCCCAGGGATTTCTGTGCGACCCGAACAGCCCCGTGAGCCACAAGAGACACATCCCCGCCAATTTCTAGCGTTTCACGGGGTCTATCCGTGAAAAATATCATTTTTTTTGACTGCACATGCATTTCTGCTGCAAATGCCTCTGGAAGTTGCATGCGGTTCGCATGCAATGTGGCGACACGAAAATGACCCGTTTTCCCATTCCGAGGGATTTCTGTGCCACCCTAACAGCCCCGTGAGCCACAAGAGAGACATCCCCGCCAATTTCTAGCGTATCACGGGGTCTATCCGTGAGAAATATTCACTTTTTTGAGTGCACATGCATTCCTGCTGCAAATGCCTCTGGAAGTTTCATGCGGTTCGTATGCAATGTGGCAACACGAAAATGACCCGTTTTCCCATTCCGAGGGATTTCTGTGCCACCCTAACAGCCCCGTGAGCCACAAGAGAGACATCCCCGCCCACTTCTAGCGTTTCACGGGGTCTCTCCGTGAAAAATATCACATTTTTTGAGTGCACATGCATTCCTGCTGCAAATGCCTCTGGAAGTTTCATGCGGTTCGCATGCAATGTGGCGACACGAAAATGACCCGTTTTTTCCCATTCCGAGGGATTTCTGTGCCACCCTAACAGCCCCGTGAGCCACAAGAGACACATCCCCGCCAATTTCTAGCGTTTCACGGGGTCTATCCGTGAAAAATATTCAATTTTTTGACTGCACATGCATTTCTGCTGCAAATGCCTCTGGAAGTTTCATGCGGTTCGCATGCAATGTGGCGACACGAAAATGACCCGTTTTCCCATTCCGAGGGATTTCTGTGCCACCCTAACTGCCCCGTGAGCCACAAGAGAGACATCGCCGCCAATTTCTAGCGTTTCACGGGGTCTATCCGTGAAAAATATTCACTTTTTTGACTGCACATGCATTCCTGCTGCAAATGCCTCTGGAAGTTTCATGCCGTTCGCATGCAATGTGGCAACACGAAAATGACCCGTTTTCCCATTCCGAGGGATTTCTGTGCCACCCTAACAGCCCCGTGAGCCACAAGAGACACATCCCCGCCAATTTCTAGCGTTTCACGGGGTCTATCCGTAAAAATGTAGCACGCACCAAAACGAGAAAAGATTTCCATCGCACCTGCACTATTGTATGGACAATGGTAACCTCATGTGAGGACGAAGTGGTGTGCCGGCGGCAGGTTGTTTCCCACGATTTCCGTGAATGAGCGAGCATCTCGAGCTGTGTTACTCCGCCCGAGGAGCCTCTTCTCCTCCAGAGTGCGTTGGGAAGGCTGTCCCTTGGGTTGTAGCTGCAGGGTTTGCTTGCGCTGTTTCGGTATTGTGCCCTAGGAAGGGCTGCCAACTGCGCGTGAGAGTTAGGGTTGGTTTCAATTGCTTTTGCCGGTCCACAGAGTAGCGAGCATTGAAAGGCCGCTCTAGAGGTGTGAAGGCATGTGTGGTCCCCGCCCCTGCTCCTCCCCACCCCGACGTTGGGTGTGCGTGGTGCTTTACCGCTGCCTCAAATTGGCTGGCCTTGTGTGAAGCCCTGTGTTTTGTGGGCCTTCAGCGCCGTCGTCAGGTGTCCCCCGGAGTATACAGGACAAATTAAGGCCCTCCTTGTGGGGGTGTTTGTGTTCTGTGAAGTCCGTGCCCAAAGGGTGTGTGTTTTACATGGTCTGCGTGGGGGTCCTGTCCGTCCGATTTTGGACGCGTGTGGGGACTCTCCTCTGCCTTGGGTGCATTCTTGCCTCAGGAGAGCGACTCCTGCCTGCCCTTGGGGAGGCTAGGGGCCCGCAAACGCTGCGTGTGAGCCGGGCGAGCCTTTGGGCTGGGCGCCTGGTCACCGTGGTGTGCTTTTGGCGAGTTGAAAGCCGCCAGCTACCTGGTTGATCCTGCCAGTAGCATATGCTTGTCTCAAAGATTAAGCCATGCATGTCTGCGTGCAAACGGATGTTACAGTGAAACTGCGAATGGCTCATTAAATCAGTTATGGTTCCTTTGATCGCTCGACCGTTGCTTGGATAACTGTGGTAATTCTAGAGCTAATACATGCTGACGAGCGCTGACCTCCGGGGATGCGTGCACTTATTAGACCAAAACCAATCCGGGCTTGCCCGGACGCTTTGGTGACTCTGGATAACCACTTGGGCAGATCGCACGGCCCTGGTGCTGGCGACGTATCTTTCGAATGTCTCATCTGGAGACTGATGGTCCAACCCTTGACGCGAGTGCCGCCGGTTGCCTGCAGCGCAGGCCCGAGGCCTCGCCGGCGTAGGCGGCCTGCCTGGTACCAGTCCCTGTGTGCGGTGAGGTGGCCGGGGCACGATGGCTGTGGCTGGCCGTGTGTGTGTGTGGGAGGAGAAAGGGGGTATAGCGAGCCAACGACGACTCTTGGCGGTGGATCACTCGGCTCGTGCGTCGATGAAGAACGCAGCCAGCTGCGAGAAGTAATGTGAATTGCAGGACACATTGATCATCGATACTTCGTACGCACATTGCGGCCCCGGGAGTTCCTTCCCGGGGCCACGCCTGTCTGAGGGTCGCCCCTTTATCAATCGTCCTCCTGCCCAGAGGCGGGTGGTGTGCTACTGGGGTGTCGCAGCGCATCTTGTGCGCTTCGTTCCCCGAAGGGGAGAGAGAGAGAGCGCACCTATGCACGGCGGCGGGTGGTTGCCGCACCTACCGCGCTTGACGGTGGGCTGCAGGAGAGACGCGAACGAAGCCGGT
>NW_027422773.1:1855000-1857500 GCF_048934315.1 Petromyzon marinus
ATTTCTTCAGCTGCCGTCGAAAGTACATCCTCTGTTGAGCTCTCTTGGCGAGGGAGCTGATGTTCAGTTCCCACTTGAGGTCCCGGCAGAGAATAGTGCCCAGGAAGCGGAAGGACTCCACAATTTTGACTGCGGAGTCTAACAGGGTGATGGCGGTGAGTGGGGCTGTATTCTTCCTGAAGTCCACAACCATCTCAACTGTCCTTAGAGCATTTAGCTCTAAGTTGTTCTGGCTACACCAGGTCACCAGGTTGTCAGCTTCCCACCTATAGTCAGACTCATCCCCACCAGAGATCAGCCCAATGAGGGTGGTGTCGTCCGACAAACTTCAAGAGTTTGACGGACAGATGATTGGAGGCGCAGCTGTTGGTATACAGGGAGAAGAGCAGTGGGCAAAGGACGCAGCCCTGAGGAGTTCCCGTGCTGATGGACCTGGAGTCAGAGACTTCTGTTCCCGGCTTAACGCACTGCTTCCTGTCAGAGAGGAAGTCTGTGATCCACCTGCAGGTGGAGTAGGGCACGTTCAGCTGGAAGAGCTTGTCCTGAAGCAGGGCAGGGATGATGGTGTTGAAGGCAGAGCTGAAGTCCACAAACAGGATCCTGGCGTAGGATGCTGGGGCGTCCACATGCTGTAGGGTGAAGTGGAGGGCCATGTTAACTGCGTCGTCCACAGACCTGTTGGCTCTGTAGGCAAACTGAAGGGGGTCCAGGAGAGGGTCTGTGATGGCTTTGAGGTGTGCCAGGAGCAGGCGCTCAAAAGACTTCATTACCACAGATGTAAGGGCGACCGGTCTGTAATCATTTAGTCCTGTTGGCCTTAGCTTTTTGGGCACAGCGATGATGGTGGAGGACTTGAGACAGGCTGGTACATGGCATGTCTCCAGGGAGGTGTTAAAGATGTTGGTGAACACTGGAGACAGCTGGTCAGCGCAGTGCCTGAGGGTGGCTGGAGAGACAGAGTCCGGCCCGGCTGCTTTGCGTGGATTCTGCCTCTTGAAAAGCCCATTAACTTCTCCCTCCTGAAAGGAGAGAGTCGTTTCTGTAGTATGGGTGGGGGATGGGGCCTCTTGGGTGGGAAGGGGTGGTTCAGGACAGTCCAATTGTCTTTCAAATCTACGGTAGAACTCGTTCAGGTCGTTGGCTAGGCGGGAGTCGTTAGTGGTGTGGGGCGCTCTGGGTTTGTAGTTGGTGATGTGCCTGAGCCATTTGGCAGACAGAAGCAGCGTCGTTAGTAGAGAACTGGTGTTTTAGTGTCTCTGAGTACAGTCGTTTAGCCTCTCTCACCGCTTTGCTAAACCTGTTCTTCGACTCCTTGAATCTGTCTCTATCCCCACTCCTAAACGCTTCCTCCTTCTCCAACCTCAACCTTTTGAGCTTTGCTGAGAACCAGGGCTTGTTGTTGTTAAAGTTCACCCTGGTACGTGTTGGGATACAGCAGTCCTCACAGAAGCTGATGTACACAGCCTCTGTGAGTTCATCCAGACTATTGGTAGCAGTCGTGAACATATCCCAGTCAGTACAGTCTAAGCACGCCCGCAAATCTTCCACAGCCTCACTGGTCCACTGTTTAGATGTCCTCACAGCAGGTTTACAGAGTTTTAGTTGCTGCCTGTATGCACGAATCAGGTGGACCAAGGGAGTTCTGTGCGAGCCGAACAGCCCCGTGACCCACAAGAGAAACATCCCCGCCAAATTCGAGCGTTTGACGGGGTCTATCCGTGAAAAAATATTCACGTTTTTGAGTGCACATGCATTTCTGCTGCAAATGCCTCTGGAAGTTTCATGCCGTTCGTATGCCAATTGTGGCAACACGAAAATGACCCGTTTTCCCATTCCGAGGGATTTCTGTGCGACCCTAACAGCCCCGTGAGCCACAAGAGACACATCCCCGCCAATTTCTAGCGTTTCACGGGGTCTATCCGTGAAAAATATAGACGTTTTTGAGTGCACATGCATTTCTGCTGCAGATGCCTCTGGAAGTTTCATGCCGTTCGTACGCAATGTGGCAACACGAAAATGACCCCTTTTCCCATTCCGAGGGATTTCTGTGCGACCCTAACTAACAGCGCCCGTGAGCCACAAGAGAGACATCCCCGCCAATTTATAGCGTTTCACGGGGTCTATCCGTGAAAAATATAGACGTTTTTGAGTGCACATGCATTCCTGCTGCAAATGCCTCTGGAAGTTTCATGCCGTTCCTATGCAATGTGGCCACACAAAAATGACCCGTTTTCCCATTCCGAGGCATTTCTGTGCGACCCTAACAGCCCCGTGAGCCACAAGAGAGACATCCCCGCCAACTTCTAGCGTTTGACGGGGTCTATGCGTGAAAAATATTAAAATTTTTGAGTGCACGTGCCTTTCTGCTGCAAATGCCTCTGGAAGTTTCATGGCGTTCCTATGCAATGTGGCAACACGAAAATGACCCCTTTTCCCATTCCGAGGGAGTTCTGTGCCACCCTAACAGCCCCGTGAGCCACAAGAGACACATCCCCGCCAA
>NW_027422773.1:1892500-1895000 GCF_048934315.1 Petromyzon marinus
CTTTGATATGCACCCTAGAGTCACACGGAGTTGGGTACTCCATTGATACCGACCACGTGACAGCTCTTGCGTTTGCTGATGATTTGGTGTTGGTGAGCGAATCTTGGGTTGGTATGGCCGCCAATCTAGCGATCTTGGAATCATTTTGTGGGCTATCGGGATTGGAGGTTCAGGCCAGAAAGTGCCAGGGCTTCATGATAAGCCCAACCAAAGATTCATATACGGTGAACAACTGCGACCCATGGACTATCAAAAATAAAGATGTCCATATGATCCAACCTGATGAATCAACGAAATACCTTGGTCTGAAAATTGGCCCTTGGACTGGCACTATACAGCCTGATCTACATTGTCAGCTAAAGACATGGATCTCGAAAATCGATGAGGCGCCTCTGAAGCCAACTCAGAAGGTTGAACTACTCAATGCCTATGCCCTACCCAGATTGTTATATCCTGCAGACCACTCGGACTGCAAGCAATCAACTCTCCGTGGGTTGGACCAAGAGATTAGAAAGGCGGTAAAAGGATGGCTCCACCTTCCCGCTTCAACTTGTGATGGACTGTTATATGCCAGAGCCCGAGACGGAGGCCTTGCCATCTTGAAACTGGAAAAAACAATCCCTTCGGTTCAAGTTAGAAGGCTGCAACGTATAGCAAACTCGTCCGATGCTATCACCCGTAATATTGTGTCCTCGCAGGGTATGGAGGAAGAATACCGTAATTTGTGGGTACGAGCAGGGGGTGACAGTGATGCAATCCCAACATTCGTTCTCAGGGACTCGGTGTCAAAAGAACCTGTATATCCGAGACCCTGCGATTGGAGGGAGCATGAATTTCAGAGATGGTGCGAAAAGCCGGTTCAAGGAAGGGGCATTGTAAACTTTGCGCATGATAGAATCAGTAATGCTTGGTTGAGGCCATGGTGCGGCTTTAAACAATGCTTCTTTATCGCAGCACTACAACTAAGGGCAAATATTTACCCAACAAGAGAAAGCTTGAACAGAGGCAGAGATGGGGCCTTACGTTCCTGCAGGAAATGCTCTGCCAGACTCGAGTCCCTTTCGCACATTCTCGGTCAATGTCCTGCAGTACAGAAAGCAAGAATTGCGCGACATAACAAGATCAGTAACATTCTGGCAGACGAAGCGGCTAGATTGGGCTGGTCTGTATACAAAGAGCCACGGTTCATATCCGAGACGGGAGAGATGAGAAAGCCTGACCTCGTGTTTGCAAAAGATGAGGAGGCGGTTGTGATCGATGTCACCGTCCGTTTTGAGCTTTCAAAGAATACCTTGTCAGATGCTGCCTCGCACAAAGTTTCGTACTATACCCCTCTTGGTGATCAAGTCAAAGTGCTGACGAAGGCTAGCAAGGTCACATTCTTTGGATTCCCGGTTGGGGCAAGAGGAAAGTGGCCCCTTGAGAATAACGAGGTACTTACCTCCCTGGGCCTGACCAAACCCAGAACGACATCACTGGCCAAGATGATTTCCCGCAGAACGCTGCTTTTCTCTCTTGATATTCTGAGAATGTTCTGTGGAAATTATGCGGTCTATGAACAGTCATAGACAACCTCCGAAACAAATAATAGTTTTGTTTTAAGATGTCATTTGTTTTAGATTGATTTTGTTATTTTCGAAGGTGAAGTCGGTTTTTATTTCATTTTACTATTTTCCACAATTTAGATTGTTATTTTCCAAGACGGAGTCTTGGTTCTTTTTTTTATTGTTAGTTTTTTTTTTTTTTTAACACGTCGTATTTGTTACTTTAGAGCTTAGAGGGGACTTTATTTTCGCCTTACTATTTTCTGCCTACAAAGAAGATTAAAAATAAGCTTTTTTCAAGATGGTTTTGTTATTTTCCAAGGTGAAGTCTTGGTATTCTTATTTTACTATTTTCCATAAAGAAGACCTTTCTTTTAGATTTTGTTATTTTCCAAGACGAAGACTTGGTATTTTTATTATATTGCTATTTTTTACACGAAGCTTATTCAAGAGCACTTATATAGATTAGACTTTGTTATTTTAATTCTTTATTTTTGGACTACATCAGTTCGAGAGTCCTGTAACTTACTATTTTCTGCCTACAAAGAAGATTAGAAATAAGCTTTATTTAAGATGTTTTAGATTAGATTTTGTTATTTTCCAAGGTGAAGTCTTGGTTTTTTTTATTTTACTATTTTCCACAAAGAAGACTTTTCTTTTCTTTTAGATTTTGTTATTTTCCAAGACGAAGACTTGGTATTTTTTTGCTATTTTTTACAGGAAGCTGTATTCAAGAGCACTTATATAGATTAGACTTTGTTATTTTAATTCTTTATTTTTGCACTACATCAGTTCGAGAGAAGACTACAAACCAGCTTTATTTAAGATGTTTTAGATTAGATTTTGTTATTTTCTAAGGTGAAGTCTTGGTTTTTTATTTTACTATTTTCCACAAAGAAGACTTTTCTTTTAGATTTTGTTATTTTCCAAGACGAAGACTTGGTATTTTTTTATTG
>NW_027422773.1:1900000-1902500 GCF_048934315.1 Petromyzon marinus
TCGTTGGCTAGGCGGGAGTCGTTAGTGGTGTGGGGCGCTCTGGGTTTGTAGTTGGTGATGTGCCTGAGCCCTTTGGCAGACAGAAGCAGCGTCGTTAGTAGAGAACTGGTGTTTTAGTGTCTCTGAGTACAGTCGTTTAGCCTCTCTCACCGCTTTGCTAAACCTGTTCTTCGACTCCTTGAATCTGTCTCTATCCCCACTCCTAAACGCTTCCTCCTTCTCCAACCTCAACCTTTTGAGCTTTGCTGAGAACCAGGGCTTGTTGTTGTTAAAGTTCACCCTGGTACGTGTTGGGATACAGCAGTCCTCACAGAAGCTGATGTACACAGCCTCTGTGAGTTCATCCAGACTATTGGTAGCAGTCGTGAACATATCCCAGTCAGTACAGTCTAAGCACGCCCGCAAATCTTCCACAGCCTCACTGGTCCACTGTTTAGATGTCCTCACAGCAGGTTTACAGAGTTTTAGTTGCTGCCTGTATGCACGAATCAGGTGGACCAAGGGAGTTCTGTGCGAGCCGAACAGCCCCGTGACCCACAAGAGAAACATCCCCGCCAAATTCGAGCGTTTGACGGGGTCTATCCGTGAAAAAATATTCACGTTTTTGAGTGCACATGCATTTCTGCTGCAAATGCCTCTGGAAGTTTCATGCCGTTCGTATGCCAATTGTGGCAACACGAAAATGACCCGTTTTCCCATTCCGAGGGATTTCTGTGCGACCCTAACAGCCCCGTGAGCCACAAGAGACACATCCCCGCCAATTTCTAGCGTTTCACGGGGTCTATCCGTGAAAAATATAGACGTTTTTGAGTGCACATGCATTTCTGCTGCAGATGCCTCTGGAAGTTTCATGCCGTTCGTACGCAATGTGGCAACACGAAAATGACCCCTTTTCCCATTCCGAGGGATTTCTGTGCGACCCTAACTAACAGCGCCCGTGAGCCACAAGAGAGACATCCCCGCCAATTTATAGCGTTTCACGGGGTCTATCCGTGAAAAATATAGACGTTTTTGAGTGCACATGCATTCCTGCTGCAAATGCCTCTGGAAGTTTCATGCCGTTCCTATGCAATGTGGCCACACAAAAATGACCCGTTTTCCCATTCCGAGGCATTTCTGTGCGACCCTAACAGCCCCGTGAGCCACAAGAGAGACATCCCCGCCAACTTCTAGCGTTTGACGGGGTCTATGCGTGAAAAATATTAAAATTTTTGAGTGCACGTGCCTTTCTGCTGCAAATGCCTCTGGAAGTTTCATGGCGTTCCTATGCAATGTGGCAACACGAAAATGACCCCTTTTCCCATTCCGAGGGAGTTCTGTGCCACCCTAACAGCCCCGTGAGCCACAAGAGACACATCCCCGCCAATTTCTAGCGTTTTACGGGGTCTATCCGTGAAACATATAGAAGTTTTTGAGTGCACATGCATTCCTGCTGCAAATGCCTCTGGAAGTTTCATGCGGTTCGTACGCAATGTGGCAACACGAAAATGACCCGTTTTCCCATTCCCAGGGATTTCTGTGCGACCCGAACAGCCCCGTGAGCCACAAGAGACACATCCCCGCCAATTTCTAGCGTTTCACGGGGTCTATCCGTGAAAAATATCAATTTTTTTTGACTGCACATGCATTTCTGCTGCAAATGCCTCTGGAAGTTGCATGCGGTTCGCATGCAATGTGGCGACACGAAAATGACCCGTTTTCCCATTCCGAGGGATTTCTGTGCCACCCTAACAGCCCCGTGAGCCACAAGAGAGACATCCCCGCCAATTTCTAGCGTATCACGGGGTCTATCCGTGAGAAATATTCACTTTTTTGAGTGCACATGCATTCCTGCTGCAAATGCCTCTGGAAGTTTCATGCGGTTCGTATGCAATGTGGCGACACGAAAATGACCCGTTTTCCCATTCCGAGGGATTTCTGTGCCACCCTAACAGCCCCGTGAGCCACAAGAGAGACATCCCCGCCCACTTCTAGCGTTTCACGGGGTCTCTCCGTGAAAAATATCACATTTTTTGAGTGCACATGCATTCCTGCTGCAAATGCCTCTGGAAGTTTCATGCGGTTCGCATGCAATGTGGCGACACGAAAATGACCCGTTTTTTCCCATTCCGAGGGATTTCTGTGCCACCCTAACAGCCCCGTGAGCCACAAGAGACACATCCCCGCCAATTTCTAGCGTTTCACGGGGTCTATCCGTGAAAAATATTCAATTTTTTGACTGCACATGCATTTCTGCTGCAAATGCCTCTGGAAGTTTCATGCGGTTCGCATGCAATGTGGCGACACGAAAATGACCCGTTTTCCCATTCCGAGGGATTTCTGTGCCACCCTAACAGCCCCGTGAGCCACAAGAGAGACATCGCCGCCAATTTCTAGCGTTTCACGGGGTCTATCCGTGAAAAATATTCACTTTTTTGACTGCACATGCATTCCTGCTGCAAATGCCTCTGGAAGTTTCATGCCGTTCGCATGCAATGTGGCAACACGAAAATGACCCGTT
>NW_027422773.1:1945000-1947500 GCF_048934315.1 Petromyzon marinus
TAAACCTGTTCTTCGACTCCTTGAATCTGTCTCTATCCCCACTCCTAAACGCTTCCTCCTTCTCCAACCTCAACCTTTTGAGCTTTGCTGAGAACCAGGGCTTGTTGTTGTTAAAGTTCACCCTGGTACGTGTTGGGATACAGCAGTCCTCACAGAAGCTGATGTACACAGCCTCTGTGAGTTCATCCAGACTATTGGTAGCAGTCGTGAACATATCCCAGTCAGTACAGTCTAAGCACGCCCGCAAATCTTCCACAGCCTCACTGGTCCACTGTTTAGATGTCCTCACAGCAGGTTTACAGAGTTTTAGTTGCTGCCTGTATGCACGAATCAGGTGGACCAAGGGAGTTCTGTGCGAGCCGAACAGCCCCGTGACCCACAAGAGAAACATCCCCGCCAAATTCGAGCGTTTGACGGGGTCTATCCGTGAAAAAATATTCACGTTTTTGAGTGCACATGCATTTCTGCTGCAAATGCCTCTGGAAGTTTCATGCCGTTCGTATGCCAATTGTGGCAACACGAAAATGACCCGTTTTCCCATTCCGAGGGATTTCTGTGCGACCCTAACAGCCCCGTGAGCCACAAGAGACACATCCCCGCCAATTTCTAGCGTTTCACGGGGTCTATCCGTGAAAAATATAGACGTTTTTGAGTGCACATGCATTTCTGCTGCAGATGCCTCTGGAAGTTTCATGCCGTTCGTACGCAATGTGGCAACACGAAAATGACCCCTTTTCCCATTCCGAGGGATTTCTGTGCGACCCTAACTAACAGCGCCCGTGAGCCACAAGAGAGACATCCCCGCCAATTTATAGCGTTTCACGGGGTCTATCCGTGAAAAATATAGACGTTTTTGAGTGCACATGCATTCCTGCTGCAAATGCCTCTGGAAGTTTCATGCCGTTCCTATGCAATGTGGCCACACAAAAATGACCCGTTTTCCCATTCCGAGGCATTTCTGTGCGACCCTAACAGCCCCGTGAGCCACAAGAGAGACATCCCCGCCAACTTCTAGCGTTTGACGGGGTCTATGCGTGAAAAATATTAAAATTTTTGAGTGCACGTGCCTTTCTGCTGCAAATGCCTCTGGAAGTTTCATGGCGTTCCTATGCAATGTGGCAACACGAAAATGACCCCTTTTCCCATTCCGAGGGAGTTCTGTGCCACCCTAACAGCCCCGTGAGCCACAAGAGACACATCCCCGCCAATTTCTAGCGTTTCACGGGGTCTATCCGTGAAACATATAGAAGTTTTTGAGTGCACATGCATTCCTGCTGCAAATGCCTCTGGAAGTTTCATGCGGTTCGTACGCAATGTGGCAACACGAAAATGACCCGTTTTCCCATTCCCAGGGATTTCTGTGCGACCCGAACAGCCCCGTGAGCCACAAGAGACACATCCCCACCAATTTCTAGCGTTTCACGGGGTCTATCCGTGAAAAATATCAATTTTTTTTGACTGCACATGCATTTCTGCTGCAAATGCCTCTGGAAGTTGCATGCGGTTCGCATGCAATGTGGCGACACGAAAATGACCCGTTTTCCCATTCCGAGGGATTTCTGTGCCACCCTAACAGCCCCGTGAGCCACAAGAGAGACATCCCCGCCAATTTCTAGCGTATCACGGGGTCTATCCGTGAGAAATATTCACTTTTTTGAGTGCACATGCATTCCTGCTGCAAATGCCTCTGGAAGTTTTATGCGGTTCGTATGCAATGTGGCGACACGTAAATGACCCGTTTTCCCATTCCGAGGGATTTCTGTGCCACCCTAACAGCCCCGTGAGCCACAAGAGAGACATCCCCGCCCACTTCTAGCGTTTCACGGGGTCTCTCCGTGAAAAATATCACATTTTTTGAGTGCACATGCATTCCTGCTGCAAATGCCTCTGGAAGTTTCATGCGGTTCGCATGCAATGTGGCGACACGAAAATGACCCGTTTTTTCCCATTCCGAGGGATTTCTGTGCCACCCTAACAGCCCCGTGAGCCACAAGAGACACATCCCCGCCAATTTCTAGCGTTTCACGGGGTCTATCCGTGAAAAATATTCAATTTTTTGACTGCACATGCATTTCTGCTGCAAATGCCTCTGGAAGTTTAATGCGGTTCGCATGCAATGTGGCGACACGAAAATGACCCGTTTTCCCATTCCGAGGGATTTCTGTGCCACCCTAACAGCCCCGTGAGCCACAAGAGAGACATCGCCGCCCATTTCTAGCGTTTCACGGGGTCTATCCGTGAAAAATATTCACTTTTTTGACTGCACATGCATTCCTGCTGCAAATGCCTCTGGAAGTTTCATGCCGTTCGCATGCAATGTGGCAACACGAAAATGACCCGTTTTCCCATTCCGAGGGATTTCTGTGCCACCCTAACAGCCCCGTGAGCCACAAGAGACACATCCCCGCCAATTTCTAGCGTTTCACGGGGTCTATCCGTAAAAATGTAGCACGCACCAAAACGAGAAAAGATTTCCATCGCACCTGCACTATTGTATGGA
>NW_027422773.1:1955000-1957500 GCF_048934315.1 Petromyzon marinus
CCTCGTAGAAACTGCCACAGCATTGATGCTTTGTCCGATGAGATTGGTGAAAAACAAAGGCAAACGTTCAAAACCCGAGAACGACATTATTAAACCCAGGATATTACCCACACGATCTTGGATGAAGAAGAGAGCGGAAAAACGAGGAAGCTTCATGAAGCACCAGAAGCTCTTCTTTAAGAACCGCTCTCTTCTTGCGTCCTTAGTCCTGGATGGCACTGAACGTCATGAATGCCGAATCCCGAACGCAGATGTATATCGTTTTTACTGCGAAAAATGGGAGAAGGTGTTGCCATTCAATGGCCTGGGCCAATTTAAGTCATCAGGTGTTGCAAATAACGAATACTTTGAGCCCCTAATTTCGGTGGAGGAAGTTCAGACTGCCATACGGGCCATTAAACCAACGTCAGCAGCTGGGCCAGATGGCCTAACAAGGGCTGCAATCTGTGCTGCCGACCCCGAGGGTCGGACACTGACAGCCCTATTTAATGCATGGATGATTACAGGAATTATTCCCAAAGAGTTGAAAAAGAATAGGACGATTCTTATTCCTAAGGTTATGGACGATGAAAAGCTGAAAGATTTGGGGAACTGGAGACCAATAACGATTGGTTCAATGATTCTGAGATTATTTTCCAGAATAATGACTGCACGTCTTGCTCGTGCTTGTCCCTTAAACCCAAGGCAGCGTGGTTTTATAGCGGCATCTGGCTGCTCTGAAAATCTTAAGGTGCTACAGGACCTTATGAGACACGCTAAGAAATTGCACAGGCCGTTGGCTGTCATGTTCATCGACATAGCGAAAGCTTTTGACTCGGTTTCGCATGCTCATATTTTATGGGTGTTAAGGCACAAGAAAGTAGATGAACACGTGGTGGGCATCATCCAGAACGCCTACGATCGGTGTACGACCTCGTTCAAAAGCAATGGCGAGTCGACTCGAGAAATTAGCATACGTGTTGGTGTCAAACAGGGTGACCCCATGTCACCCCTGCTCTTCAATCTTGCCATGGACCCTTTGATATGCACCCTAGAGTCACACGGAGTTGGGTACTCCATTGATACCGACCACGTGACAGCTCTTGCGTTTGCTGATGATTTGGTGTTGGTGAGCGAATCTTGGGTTGGTATGGCCGCCAATCTAGCGATCTTGGAATCATTTTGTGGGCTATCGGGATTGGAGGTTCAGGCCAGAAAGTGCCAGGGCTTCATGATAAGCCCAACCAAAGATTCATATACGGTGAACAACTGCGACCCATGGACTATCAAAAATAAAGATGTCCATATGATCCAACCTGATGAATCAACGAAATACCTTGGTCTGAAAATTGGCCCTTGGACTGGCACTATACAGCCTGATCTACATTGTCAGCTAAAGACATGGATCTCGAAAATCGATGAGGCGCCTCTGAAGCCAACTCAGAAGGTTGAACTACTCAATGCCTATGCCCTACCCAGATTGTTATATCCTGCAGACCACTCGGACTGCAAGCAATCAACTCTCCGTGGGTTGGACCAAGAGATTAGAAAGGCGGTAAAAGGATGGCTCCACCTTCCCGCTTCAACTTGTGATGGACTGTTATATGCCAGAGCCCGAGACGGAGGCCTTGCCATCTTGAAACTGGAAAAAACAATCCCTTCGGTTCAAGTTAGAAGGCTGCAACGTATAGCAAACTCGTCCGATGCTATCACCCGTAATATTGTGTCCTCGCAGGGTATGGAGGAAGAATACCGTAATTTGTGGGTACGAGCAGGGGGTGACAGTGATGCAATCCCAACATTCGTTCTCAGGGACTCGGTGTCAAAAGAACCTGTATATCCGAGACCCTGCGATTGGAGGGAGCATGAATTTGAGAGATGGTGCGAAAAGCCGGTTCAAGGAAGGGGCATTGTAAACTTTGCGCATGATAGAATCAGTAATGCTTGGTTGAGGCCATGGTGCGGCTTTAAACAATGCTTCTTTATCGCAGCACTACAACTAAGGGCAAATATTTACCCAACAAGAGAAAGCTTGAACAGAGGCAGAGATGGGGCCTTACGTTCCTGCAGGAAATGCTCTGCCAGACTCGAGTCCCTTTCGCACATTCTCGGTCAATGTCCTGCAGTACAGAAAGCAAGAATTGCGCGACATAACAAGATCAGTAACATTCTGGCAGACGAAGCGGCTAGATTGGGCTGGTCTGTATACAAAGAGCCACGGTTCATATCCGAGACGGGAGAGATGAGAAAGCCTGACCTCGTGTTTGCAAAAGATGAGGAGGCGGTTGTGATCGATGTCACCGTCCGTTTTGAGCTTTCAAAGAATACCTTGTCAGATGCTGCCTCGCACAAAGTTTCGTACTATACCCCTCTTGGTGATCAAGTCAAAGTGCTGACGAAGGCTAGCAAGGTCACATTCTTTGGATTCCCGGTTGGGGCAAGAGGAAAGTGGCCCCTTGAGAATAACGAGGTACTTACCTCCCTGGGCCTGACCAAACCCAGAACGACATCACTGGCCAAG
>NW_027422773.1:1962500-1965000 GCF_048934315.1 Petromyzon marinus
TTCTGTTCCCGGCTTAACGCACTGCTTCCTGTCAGAGAGGAAGTCTGTGATCCACCTGCAGGTGGAGTAGGGCACGTTCAGCTGGAAGAGCTTGTCCTGAAGCAGGGCAGGGATGATGGTGTTGAAGGCAGAGCTGAAGTCCACAAACAGGATCCTGGCGTAGGATGCTGGGGCGTCCACATGCTGTAGGGTGAAGTGGAGGGCCATGTTAACTGCGTCGTCCACAGACCTGTTGGCTCTGTAGGCAAACTGAAGGGGGTCCAGGAGAGGGTCTGTGATGGCTTTGAGGTGTGCCAGGAGCAGGCGCTCAAAAGACTTCATTACCACAGATGTAAGGGCGACCGGTCTGTAATCATTTAGTCCTGTTGGCCTTAGCTTTTTGGGCACAGCGATGATGGTGGAGGACTTGAGACAGGCTGGTACATGGCATGTCTCCAGGGAGGTGTTAAAGATGTTGGTGAACACCGGAGACAGCTGGTCAGCGCAGTGCCTGAGGGTGGCTGGAGAGACAGAGTCCGGCCCGGCTGCTTTGCGTGGATTCTGCCTCTTGAAAAGCCCATTAACTTCTCCCTCCTGAAAGGAGAGAGTCGTTTCTGTAGTATGGGTGGGGGATGGGGCCTCTTGGGTGGGAAGGGGTGGTTCAGGACAGTCCAATTGTCTTTCAAATCTACGGTAGAACTCGTTCAGGTCGTTGGCTAGGCGGGAGTCGTTAGTGGTGTGGGGCGCTCTGGGTTTGTAGTTGGTGATGTGCCTGAGCCCTTTGGCAGACAGAAGCAGCGTCGTTAGTAGAGAACTGGTGTTTTAGTGTCTCTGAGTACAGTCGTTTAGCCTCTCTCACCGCTTTGCTAAACCTGTTCTTCGACTCCTTGAATCTGTCTCTATCCCCACTCCTAAACGCTTCCTCCTTCTCCAACCTCAACCTTTTGAGCTTTGCTGAGAACCAGGGCTTGTTGTTGTTAAAGTTCACCCTGGTACGTGTTGGGATACAGCAGTCCTCACAGAAGCTGATGTACACAGCCTCTGTGAGTTCATCCAGACTATTGGTAGCAGTCGTGAACATATCCCAGTCAGTACAGTCTAAGCACGCCCGCAAATCTTCCACAGCCTCACTGGTCCACTGTTTAGATGTCCTCACAGCAGGTTTACAGAGTTTTAGTTGCTGCCTGTATGCACGAATCAGGTGGACCAAGGGAGTTCTGTGCGAGCCGAACAGCCCCGTGACCCACAAGAGAAACATCCCCGCCAAATTCGAGCGTTTGACGGGGTCTATCCGTGAAAAAATATTCACGTTTTTGAGTGCACATGCATTTCTGCTGCAAATGCCTCTGGAAGTTTCATGCCGTTCGTATGCCAATTGTGGCAACACGAAAATGACCCGTTTTCCCATTCCGAGGGATTTCTGTGCGACCCTAACAGCCCCGTGAGCCACAAGAGACACATCCCCGCCAATTTCTAGCGTTTCACGGGGTCTATCCGTGAAAAATATAGACGTTTTTGAGTGCACATGCATTTCTGCTGCAGATGCCTCTGGAAGTTTCATGCCGTTCGTACGCAATGTGGCAACACGAAAATGACCCCTTTTCCCATTCCGAGGGATTTCTGTGCGACCCTAACTAACAGCGCCCGTGAGCCACAAGAGAGACATCCCCGCCAATTTATAGCGTTTCACGGGGTCTATCCGTGAAAAATATAGACGTTTTTGAGTGCACATGCATTCCTGCTGCAAATGCCTCTGGAAGTTTCATGCCGTTCCTATGCAATGTAGCCACACAAAAATGACCCGTTTTCCCATTCCGAGGCATTTCTGTGCGACCCTAACAGCCCCGTGAGCCACAAGAGAGACATCCCCGCCAACTTCTAGCGTTTGACGGGGTCTATGCGTGAAAAATATTAAAATGTTTGAGTGCACGTGCCTTTCTGCTGCAAATGCCTCTGGAAGTTTCATGGCGTTCCTATGCAATGTGGCAACACGAAAATGACCCCTTTTCCCATTCCGAGGGAGTTCTGTGCCACCCTAACAGCCCCGTGAGCCACAAGAGACACATCCCCGCCAATTTCTAGCGTTTTACGGGGTCTATCCGTGAAACATATAGAAGTTTTTGAGTGCACATGCATTCCTGCTGCAAATGCCTCTGGAAGTTTCATGCGGTTCGTACGCAATGTGGCAACACGAAAATGACCCGTTTTCCCATTCCCAGGGATTTCTGTGCGACCCGAACAGCCCCGTGAGCCACAAGAGACACATCCCCGCCAATTTCTAGCGTTTCACGGGGTCTATCCGTGAAAAATATCAATTTTTTTTGACTGCACATGCATTTCTGCTGCAAATGCCTCTGGAAGTTGCATGCGGTTCGCATGCAATGTGGCGACACGAAAATGACCCGTTTTCCCATTCCGAGGGATTTCTGTGCCACCCTAACAGCCCCGTGAGCCACAAGAGAGACATCCCCGCCAATTTCTAGCGTATCACGGGGTCTATCCGTGAGAAATATTCACTTTT
>NW_027422773.1:1975000-1977500 GCF_048934315.1 Petromyzon marinus
TGAGGGTGGCTGGAGAGACAGAGTCCGGCCCGGCTGCTTTGCGTGGATTCTGCCTCTTGAAAAGCCCATTAACTTCTCCCTCCTGAAAGGAGAGAGTCGTTTCTGTAGTATGGGTGGGGGATGGGGCCTCTTGGGTGGGAAGGGGTGGTTCAGGACAGTCCAATTGTCTTTCAAATCTACGGTAGAACTCGTTCAGGTCGTTGGCTAGGCGGGAGTCGTTAGTGGTGTGGGGCGCTCTGGGTTTGTAGTTGGTGATGTGCCTGAGCCCTTTGGCAGACAGAAGCAGCGTCGTTAGTAGAGAACTGGTGTTTTAGTGTCTCTGAGTACAGTCGTTTAGCCTCTCTCACCGCTTTGCTAAACCTGTTCTTCGACTCCTTGAATCTGTCTCTATCCCCACTCCTAAACGCTTCCTCCTTCTCCAACCTCAACCTTTTGAGCTTTGCTGAGAACCAGGGCTTGTTGTTGTTAAAGTTCACCCTGGTACGTGTTGGGATACAGCAGTCCTCACAGAAGCTGATGTACACAGCCTCTGTGAGTTCATCCAGACTATTGGTAGCAGTCGTGAACATATCCCAGTCAGTACAGTCTAAGCACGCCCGCAAATCTTCCACAGCCTCACTGGTCCACTGTTTAGATGTCCTCACAGCAGGTTTACAGAGTTTTAGTTGCTGCCTGTATGCACGAATCAGGTGGACCAAGGGAGTTCTGTGCGAGCCGAACAGCCCCGTGACCCACAAGAGAAACATCCCCGCCAAATTCGAGCGTTTGACGGGTCTATCCGTGAAAAAATATTCACGTTTTTGAGTGCACATGCATTTCTGCTGCAAATGCCTCTGGAAGTTTCATGCCGTTCGTATGCCAATTGTGGCAACACGAAAATGACCCGTTTTCCCATTCCGAGGGATTTCTGTGCGACCCTAACAGCCCCGTGAGCCACAAGAGACACATCCCCGCCAATTTCTAGCGTTTCACGGGGTCTATCCGTGAAAAATATAGACGTTTTTGAGTGCACATGCATTTCTGCTGCAGATGCCTCTGGAAGTTTCATGCCGTTCGTACGCAATGTGGCAACACGAAAATGACCCCTTTTCCCATTCCGAGGGATTTCTGTGCGACCCTAACTAACAGCGCCCGTGAGCCACAAGAGAGACATCCCCGCCAATTTATAGCGTTTCACGGGGTCTATCCGTGAAAAATATAGACGTTTTTGAGTGCACATGCATTCCTGCTGCAAATGCCTCTGGAAGTTTCATGCCGTTCCTATGCAATGTGGCCACACAAAAATGACCCGTTTTCCCATTCCGAGGCATTTCTGTGCGACCCTAGCAGCCCGTGAGCCACAAGAGAGACATCCCCGCCAACTTCTAGCGTTTGACGGGGTCTATGCGTGAAAAATATTAAAATTTTTGAGTGCACGTGCCTTTCTGCTGCAAATGCCTCTGGAAGTTTCATGGCGTTCCTATGCAATGTGGCAACACGAAAATGACCCCTTTTCCCATTCCGAGGGAGTTCTGTGCCACCCTAACAGCCCCGTGAGCCACAAGAGACACATCCCCGCCAATTTCTAGCGTTTCACGGGGTCTATCCGTGAAACATATAGAAGTTTTTGAGTGCACATGCATTCCTGCTGCAAATGCCTCTGGAAGTTTCATGCGGTTCGTACGCAATGTGGCAACACGAAAATGACCCGTTTTCCCATTCCCAGGGATTTCTGTGCGACCCGAACAGCCCCGTGAGCCACAAGAGACACATCCCCGCCAATTTCTAGCGTTTCACGGGGTCTATCCGTGAAAAATATCAATTTTTTTTGACTGCACATGCATTTCTGCTGCAAATGCCTCTGGAAGTTGCATGCGGTTCGCATGCAATGTGGCGACACGAAAATGACCCGTTTTCCCATTCCGAGGGATTTCTGTGCCACCCTAACAGCCCCGTGAGCCACAAGAGAGACATCCCCGCCAATTTCTAGCGTATCACGGGGTCTATCCGTGAGAAATATTCACTTTTTTGAGTGCACATGCATTCCTGCTGCAAATGCCTCTGGAAGTTTCATGCGGTTCGTATGCAATGTGGCGACACGAAAATGACCCGTTTTCCCATTCCGAGGGATTTCTGTGCCACCCTAACAGCCCCGTGAGCCACAAGAGAGACATCCCCGCCCACTTCTAGCGTTTCACGGGGTCTCTCCGTGAAAAATATCACATTTTTTGAGTGCACATGCATTCCTGCTGCAAATGCCTCTGGAAGTTTCATGCGGTTCGCATGCAATGTGGCGACACGAAAATGACCCGTTTTTTCCCATTCCGAGGGATTTCTGTGCCACCCTAACAGCCCCGTGAGCCACAAGAGACACATCCCCGCCAATTTCTAGCGTTTCACGGGGTCTATCCGTGAAAAATATTCAATTTTTTGACTGCACATGCATTTCTGCTGCAAATGCCTCTGGAAGTTTCATGCGGTTCGCATGCAATGTGGCGACACGAAAATGACCCGTTTTCCC
>NW_027422773.1:1997500-2000000 GCF_048934315.1 Petromyzon marinus
TAGTATGGGTGGGGGATGGGGCCTCTTGGGTGGGAAGGGGTGGTTCAGGACAGTCCAATTGTCTTTCAAATCTACGGTAGAACTCGTTCAGGTCGTTGGCTAGGCGGGAGTCGTTAGTGGTGTGGGGCGCTCTGGGTTTGTAGTTGGTGATGTGCCTGAGCCCTTTGGCAGACAGAAGCAGCGTCGTTAGTAGAGAACTGGTGTTTTAGTGTCTCTGAGTACAGTCGTTTAGCCTCTCTCACCGCTTTGCTAAACCTGTTCTTCGACTCCTTGAATCTGTCTCTATCCCCACTCCTAAACGCTTCCTCCTTCTCCAACCTCAACCTTTTGAGCTTTGCTGAGAACCAGGGCTTGTTGTTGTTAAAGTTCACCCTGGTACGTGTTGGGATACAGCAGTCCTCACAGAAGCTGATGTACACAGCCTCTGTGAGTTCATCCAGACTATTGGTAGCAGTCGTGAACATATCCCAGTCAGTACAGTCTAAGCACGCCCGCAAATCTTCCACAGCCTCACTGGTCCACTGTTTAGATGTCCTCACAGCAGGTTTACAGAGTTTTAGTTGCTGCCTGTATGCACGAATCAGGTGGACCAAGGGAGTTCTGTGCGAGCCGAACAGCCCCGTGACCCACAATAGAAACATCCCCGCCAAATTCGAGCGTTTGACGGGGTCTATCCGTGAAAAAATATTCACGTTTTTGAGTGCACATGCATTTCTGCTGCAAATGCCTCTGGAAGTTTCATGCCGTTCGTATGCCAATTGTGGCAACACGAAAATGACCCGTTTTCCCATTCCGAGGGATTTCTGTGCGACCCTAACAGCCCCGTGAGCCACAAGAGACACATCCCCGCCAATTTCTAGCGTTTCACGGGGTCTATCCGTGAAAAATATAGACGTTTTTGAGTGCACATGCATTTCTGCTGCAGATGCCTCTGGAAGTTTCATGCCGTTCGTACGCAATGTGGCAACACGAAAATGACCCCTTTTCCCATTCCGAGGGATTTCTGTGCGACCCTAACTAACAGCGCCCGTGAGCCACAAGAGAGACATCCCCGCCAATTTATAGCGTTTCACGGGGTCTATCCGTGAAAAATATAGACGTTTTTGAGTGCACATGCATTCCTGCTGCAAATGCCTCTGGAAGTTTCATGCCGTTCCTATGCAATGTGGCCACACAAAAATGACCCGTTTTCCCATTCCGAGGCATTTCTGTGCGACCCTAACAGCCCCGTGAGCCACAAGAGAGACATCCCCGCCAACTTCTAGCGTTTGACGGGGTCTATGCGTGAAAAATATTAAAATTTTTGAGTGCACGTGCCTTTCTGCTGCAAATGCCTCTGGAAGTTTCATGGCGTTCCTATGCAATGTGGCAACACGAAAATGACCCCTTTTCCCATTCCGAGGGAGTTCTGTGCCACCCTAACAGCCCCGTGAGCCACAAGAGACACATCCCCGCCAATTTCTAGCGTTTCACGGGGTCTATCCGTGAACATATAGAAGTTTTTGAGTGCACATGCATTCCTGCTGCAAATGCCTCTGGAAGTTTCATGCGGTTCGTACGCAATGTGGCAACACGAAAATGACCCGTTTTCCCATTCCCAGGGATTTCTGTGCGACCCGAACAGCCCCGTGAGCCACAAGAGACACATCCCCGCCAATTTCTAGCGTTTCACGGGGTCTATCCGTGAAAAATATCAATTTTTTTTGACTGCACATGCATTTCTGCTGCAAATGCCTCTGGAAGTTGCATGCGGTTCGCATGCAATGTGGCGACACGAAAATGACCCGTTTTCCCATTCCGAGGGATTTCTGTGCCACCCTAACAGCCCCGTGAGCCACAAGAGAGACATCCCCGCCAATTTCTAGCGTATCACGGGGTCTATCCGTGAGAAATATTCACTTTTTTGAGTGCACATGCATTCCTGCTGCAAATGCCTCTGGAAGTTTCATGCGGTTCGTATGCAATGTGGCGACACGAAAATGACCCGTTTTCCCATTCCGAGGGATTTCTGTGCCACCCTAACAGCCCCGTGAGCCACAAGAGAGACATCCCCGCCCACTTCTAGCGTTTCACGGGGTCTCTCCGTGAAAAATATCACATTTTTTGAGTGCACATGCATTCCTGCTGCAAATGCCTCTGGAAGTTTCATGCGGTTCGCATGCAATGTGGCGACACGAAAATGACCCGTTTTTTCCCATTCCGAGGGATTTCTGTGCCACCCTAACAGCCCCGTAAGCCACAAGAGACACATCCCCGCCAATTTCTAGCGTTTCACGGGGTCTATCCGTGAAAAATATTCAAATTTTTGACTGCACATGCATTTCTGCTGCAAATGCCTCTGGAAGTTTCATGCGGTTCGCATGCAATGTGGCGACACGAAAATGACCCGTTTTCCCATTCCGAGGGATTTCTGTGCCACCCTAACAGCCCCGTGAGCCACAAGAGAGACATCGCCGCCAATTTCTAGCGTTTCACGGGGTCTATCCGTGAAAAATATTCA
>NW_027422773.1:2007500-2010000 GCF_048934315.1 Petromyzon marinus
ACTGCTTCCTGTCAGAGAGGAAGTCTGTGATCCACCTGCAGGTGGAGTAGGGCACGTTCAGCTGGAAGAGCTTGTCCTGAAGCAGGGCAGGGATGATGGTGTTGAAGGCAGAGCTGAAGTCCACAAACAGGATCCTGGCGTAGGATGCTGGGGCGTCCACATGCTGTAGGGTGAAGTGGAGGGCCATGTTAACTGCGTCGTCCACAGACCTGTTGGCTCTGTAGGCAAACTGAAGGGGGTCCAGGAGAGGGTCTGTGATGGCTTTGAGGTGTGCCAGGAGCAGGCGCTCAAAAGACTTCATTACCACAGATGTAAGGGCGACCGGTCTGTAATCATTTAGTCCTGTTGGCCTTAGCTTTTTGGGCACAGCGATGATGGTGGAGGACTTGAGACAGGCTGGTACATGGCATGTCTCCAGGGAGGTGTTAAAGATGTTGGTGAACACCGGAGACAGCTGGTCAGCGCAGTGCCTGAGGGTGGCTGGAGAGACAGAGTCCGGCCCGGCTGCTTTGCGTGGATTCTGCCTCTTGAAAAGCCCATTAACTTCTCCCTCCTGAAAGGAGAGAGTCGTTTCTGTAGTATGGGTGGGGGATGGGGCCTCTTGGGTGGGAAGGGGTGGTTCAGGACAGTCCAATTGTCTTTCAAATCTACGGTAGAACTCGTTCAGGTCGTTGGCTAGGCGGGAGTCGTTAGTGGTGTGGGGCGCTCTGGGTTTGTAGTTGGTGATGTGCCTGAGCCCTTTGGCAGACAGAAGCAGCGTCGTTAGTAGAGAACTGGTGTTTTAGTGTCTCTGAGTACAGTCGTTTAGCCTCTCTCACCGCTTTGCTAAACCTGTTCTTCGACTCCTTGAATCTGTCTCTATCCCCACTCCTAAACGCTTCCTCCTTCTCCAACCTCAACCTTTTGAGCTTTGCTGAGAACCAGGGCTTGTTGTTGTTAAAGTTCACCCTGGTACGTGTTGGGATACAGCAGTCCTCACAGAAGCTGATGTACACAGCCTCTGTGAGTTCATCCAGACTATTGGTAGCAGTCGTGAACATATCCCAGTCAGTACAGTCTAAGCACGCCCGCAAATCTTCCACAGCCTCACTGGTCCACTGTTTAGATGTCCTCACAGCAGGTTTACAGAGTTTTAGTTGCTGCCTGTATGCACGAATCAGGTGGACCAAGGGAGTTCTGTGCGAGCCGAACAGCCCCGTGACCCACAAGAGAAACATCCCCGCCAAATTCGAGCGTTTGACGGGGTCTATCCGTGAAAAAATATTCACGTTTTTGAGTGCACATGCATTTCTGCTGCAAATGCCTCTGGAAGTTTCATGCCGTTCGTATGCCAATTGTGGCAACACGAAAATGACCCGTTTTCCCATTCCGAGGGATTTCTGTGCGACCCTAACAGCCCCGTGAGCCACAAGAGACACATCCCCGCCAATTTCTAGCGTTTCACGGGGTCTATCCGTGAAAAATATAGACGTTTTTGAGTGCACATGCATTTCTGCTGCAGATGCCTCTGGAAGTTTCATGCCGTTCGTACGCAATGTGGCAACACGAAAATGACCCCTTTTCCCATTCCGAGGGATTTCTGTGCGACCCTAACTAACAGCGCCCGTGAGCCACAAGAGAGACATCCCCGCCAATTTATAGCGTTTCACGGGGTCTATCCGTGAAAAATATAGACGTTTTTGAGTGCACATGCATTCCTGCTGCAAATGCCTCTGGAAGTTTCATGCCGTTCCTATGCAATGTGGCCACACAAAAATGACCCGTTTTCCCATTCCGAGGCATTTCTGTGCGACCCTAACAGCCCCGTGAGCCACAAGAGAGACATCCCCGCCAACTTCTAGCGTTTGACGGGGTCTATGCGTGAAAAATATTAAAATTTTTGAGTGCACGTGCCTTTCTGCTGCAAATGCCTCTGGAAGTTTCATGGCGTTCCTATGCAATGTGGCAACACGAAAATGACCCCTTTTCCCATTCCGAGGGAGTTCTGTGCCACCCTAACAGCCCCGTGAGCCACAAGAGACACATCCCCGCCAATTTCTAGCGTTTCACGGGGTCTATCCGTGAAACATATAGAAGTTTTTGAGTGCACATGCATTCCTGCTGCAAATGCCTCTGGAAGTTTCATGCGGTTCGTACGCAATGTGGCAACACGAAAATGACCCGTTTTCCCATTCCCAGGGATTTCTGTGCGACCCGAACAGCCCCGTGAGCCACAAGAGACACATCCCCACCAATTTCTAGCGTTTCACGGGGTCTATCCGTGAAAAATATCAATTTTTTTTGACTGCACATGCATTTCTGCTGCAAATGCCTCTGGAAGTTGCATGCGGTTCGCATGCAATGTGGCGACACGAAAATGACCCGTTTTCCCATTCCGAGGGATTTCTGTGCCACCCTAACAGCCCCGTGAGCCACAAGAGAGACATCCCCGCCAATTTCTAGCGTATCACGGGGTCTATCCGTGAGAAATATTCACTTTTTTGAGTGCACATGCATTCCT
>NW_027422773.1:2017500-2022500 GCF_048934315.1 Petromyzon marinus
GGATGACTCTTCAGATGACTTTACAGAGGATGATGAGGATGTGGAGGAGTCCTTCCTCGACATATCGGCTGAGGAACCCGTGTTGGGAAAGTTTCCCATTGACACGAAGGGAACTATCCCGGTTGTACTGCCTAGTCTGGAGTATATATGCGTTATCTGTAAACAACACATGGGCAAAGCATCCGAACTTGTTGCACATTTTAACATCAAACACAGAGACATTCCTCTGGTGTTTAAGTGTGCTAAATGTGACAAAACCAACTCAAACCACCGATCGATTGCCTGTCATGCCCCCAAATGTGGGGGAATAAAGTTAACCGAGGAAAGCTTACCAATGGTCTGTGAATGTTGCCAGGCACGCTTTGCGACTCTAAGTGGCCTTTCGCAGCACAAGAGGCATGCTCACCCAGTCACCCGTAATGAGGAAAGGATTAAAGATGGTATAAAGGGTACCTCGCAGAGAGGGGTACACCGTAGCTGCTGGTCTTTGAAGGAAGTAGAACAGCTGGCCCTTCTAGAGTTGCAGTTTCAGGGGAAAAAGAATATCAATAAGATCATTGCTGAAGCGCTTGGGACTAAGACCAACAAGCAAGTCTCTGACAAGAGACGGGACCTAAGTAAAAAGACAGGGGCCCCCATGTCAGACAGCTTACATTTTTCTTCTAGGCCTCTTGAGACATTGTCTCCCCCACCAAATGTAACAACGGGGACTTCATCCATACTCGCTCAAGCAGCTGAGCGGCTTACGAATGAGAATTCTGGGACCCTGGAAAAGCCTGCAATGGAGGCAATAAAGGCTTGGCTTAACGGCGAGGGCCAACATGATGCCCTCGTAGAAACTGCCACAGCATTGATGCTTTGTCCGATGAGATTGGTGAAAAACAAAGGCAAACGTTCAAAACCCGAGAACGACATTATTAAACCCAGGATATTACCCACACGATCTTGGATGAAGAAGAGAGCGGAAAAACGAGGAAGCTTCATGAAGCACCAGAAGCTCTTCTTTAAGAACCGCTCTCTTCTTGCGTCCTTAGTCCTGGATGGCACTGAACGTCATGAATGCCGAATCCCGAACGCAGATGTATATCGTTTTTACTGCGAAAAATGGGAGAAGGTGTTGCCATTCAATGGCCTGGGCCAATTTAAGTCATCAGGTGTTGCAAATAACGAATACTTTGAGCCCCTAATTTCGGTGGAGGAAGTTCAGACTGCCATACGGGCCATTAAACCAACGTCAGCAGCTGGGCCAGATGGCCTAACAAGGGCTGCAATCTGTGCTGCCGACCCCGAGGGTCGGACACTGACAGCCCTATTTAATGCATGGATGATTACAGGAATTATTCCCAAAGAGTTGAAAAAGAATAGGACGATTCTTATTCCTAAGGTTATGGACGATGAAAAGCTGAAAGATTTGGGGAACTGGAGACCAATAACGATTGGTTCAATGATTCTGAGATTATTTTCCAGAATAATGACTGCACGTCTTGCTCGTGCTTGTCCCTTAAACCCAAGGCAGCGTGGTTTTATAGCGGCATCTGGCTGCTCTGAAAATCTTAAGGTGCTACAGGACCTTATGAGACACGCTAAGAAATTGCACAGGCCGTTGGCTGTCATGTTCATCGACATAGCGAAAGCTTTTGACTCGGTTTCGCATGCTCATATTTTATGGGTGTTAAGGCACAAGAAAGTAGATGAACACGTGGTGGGCATCATCCAGAACGCCTACGATCGGTGTACGACCTCGTTCAAAAGCAATGGCGAGTCGACTCGAGAAATTAGCATACGTGTTGGTGTCAAACAGGGTGACCCCATGTCACCCCTGCTCTTCAATCTTGCCATGGACCCTTTGATATGCACCCTAGAGTCACACGGAGTTGGGTACTCCATTGATACCGACCACGTGACAGCTCTTGCGTTTGCTGATGATTTGGTGTTGGTGAGCGAATCTTGGGTTGGTATGGCCGCCAATCTAGCGATCTTGGAATCATTTTGTGGGCTATCGGGATTGGAGGTTCAGGCCAGAAAGTGCCAGGGCTTCATGATAAGCCCAACCAAAGATTCATATACGGTGAACAACTGCGACCCATGGACTATCAAAAATAAAGATGTCCATATGATCCAACCTGATGAATCAACGAAATACCTTGGTCTGAAAATTGGCCCTTGGACTGGCACTATACAGCCTGATCTACATTGTCAGCTAAAGACATGGATCTCGAAAATCGATGAGGCGCCTCTGAAGCCAACTCAGAAGGTTGAACTACTCAATGCCTATGCCCTACCCAGATTGTTATATCCTGCAGACCACTCGGACTGCAAGCAATCAACTCTCCGTGGGTTGGACCAAGAGATTAGAAAGGCGGTAAAAGGATGGCTCCACCTTCCCGCTTCAACTTGTGATGGACTGTTATATGCCAGAGCCCGAGACGGAGGCCTTGCCATCTTGAAACTGGAAAAAACAATCCCTTCGGTTCAAGTTAGAAGGCTGCAACGTATAGCAAACTCGTCCGATGCTATCACCCGTAATATTGTGTCCTCGCAGGGTATGGAGGAAGAATACCGTAATTTGTGGGTACGAGCAGGGGGTGACAGTGATGCAATCCCAACATTCGTTCTCAGGGACTCGGTGTCAAAAGAACCTGTATATCCGAGACCCTGCGATTGGAGGGAGCATGAATTTGAGAGATGGTGCGAAAAGCCGGTTCAAGGAAGGGGCATTGTAAACTTTGCGCATGATAGAATCAGTAATGCTTGGTTGAGGCCATGGTGCGGCTTTAAACAATGCTTCTTTATCGCAGCACTACAACTAAGGGCAAATATTTACCCAACAAGAGAAAGCTTGAACAGAGGCAGAGATGGGGCCTTACGTTCCTGCAGGAAATGCTCTGCCAGACTCGAGTCCCTTTCGCACATTCTCGGTCAATGTCCTGCAGTACAGAAAGCAAGAATTGCGCGACATAACAAGATCAGTAACATTCTGGCAGACGAAGCGGCTAGATTGGGCTGGTCTGTATACAAAGAGCCACGGTTCATATCCGAGACGGGAGAGATGAGAAAGCCTGACCTCGTGTTTGCAAAAGATGAGGAGGCGGTTGTGATCGATGTCACCGTCCGTTTTGAGCTTTCAAAGAATACCTTGTCAGATGCTGCCTCGCACAAAGTTTCGTACTATACCCCTCTTGGTGATCAAGTCAAAGTGCTGACGAAGGCTAGCAAGGTCACATTCTTTGGATTCCCGGTTGGGGCAAGAGGAAAGTGGCCCCTTGAGAATAACGAGGTACTTACCTCCCTGGGCCTGACCAAACCCAGAACGACATCACTGGCCAAGATGATTTCCCGCAGAACGCTGCTTTTCTCTCTTGATATTCTGAGAATGTTCTGTGGAAATTATGCGGTCTATGAACAGTCATAGACAACCTCCGAAACAAATAATAGTTTTGTTTTAAGATGTCATTTGTTTTAGATTGATTTTGTTATTTTCGAAGGTGAAGTCGGTTTTTATTTCATTTTACTATTTTCCACAATTTAGATTGTTATTTTCCAAGACGAAGTCTTGGTTCTTTTTTTTATTGTTAGTTTTTTTTTAACACGTCGTATTTGTTACTTTAGAGCTTAGAGGGGACTTTATTTTCGCCTTACTATTTTCTGCCTACAAAGAAGATTAAAAATAAGCTTTTTTCAAGATGGTTTTGTTATTTTCCAAGGTGAAGTCTTGGTATTCTTATTTTACTATTTTCCATAAAGAAGACCTTTCTTTTAGATTTTGTTATTTTCCAAGACGAAGACTTGGTATTTTTATTATATTGCTATTTTTTACACGAAGCTTATTCAAGAGCACTTATATAGATTAGACTTTGTTATTTTAATTCTTTATTTTTGGACTACATCAGTTCGAGAGTGCTGTAACTTACTATTTTCTGCCTACAAAGAAGATTACAAATAAGCTTTATTTAAGATGTTTTAGATTAGATTTTGTTATTTTCCTAGGTGAAGTCTTGTTTTTTTTATTTTACTATTTTCCACAAAGAAGACTTTTCTTTTCTTTTAGATTTTGTTATTTTCCAAGACGAAGACTTGGTATTTTTTTGCTATTTTTTTACAGGAAGCTTTATTCAAGAGCACTTATATAGATTAGACTTTGTTATTTTAATTCTTTATTTTTGCACTACATCAGTTCGAGAGAAGACTACAAACCAGCTTTATTTAAGATGTTTTAGATTAGATTTTGTTATTTTCCAAGGTGAAGTCTTGGTTTTTTATTTTACTATTTTCCACAAAGAAGACTTTTCTTTTAGATTTTGTTATTTTCCAAGACGAAGACTTGGTATTTTTTTATTGCTATTTTTTACACGAAGCCTATTCAAGAGCACTTATATAGATTAGACTTTGTTATTTTAATTCTTTATTTTTGGACTACATCAGTTCGAGAGTCCTGTAACTTACTATTTTCTGCCTACAAAGAAGATTACAAATAAGCTTTATTTAAGATGTTTTAGATTAGATTTTGTTATTTTCCAAGGTGAAGTCTTGGTTTTTTTTATTTTACTATTTTCCACAAAGAAGACTTTTCTTTTCTTTTAGATTTTGTTATTTTCCAAGACGAAGACTTGTTTTTTTTTATATTGCTATTTTTTTTTACACTGCTTTATTCAAGAGCGCTTATATAGATTAGACTTTGTTATTTTAATTCTTTATTTTTGGAATACATCAGTTTGAGAGTCCTGTAACGTACTATTTTCTGCCTACAAAGAAGACTACAGACAAGCTTTATTTAAGATGTTTTAGATTAGATTTTGTTATTTTCCAAGGTGAAGACTTGGTTTTTTTATTTTACTATTTTCCACAAAGAAGATTTTTCTTTTAGATTTTGTTATTTTCCAAGACGAAGACTTGGTATTTTTTTTATTGCTAGTTTTTTTTAATATGTTACTTCAGAGCATAGAGAGGACTTTATTTTTACCTTACTATTTTCTGCCTTCAAAGAAGATTAAAAATAAGCT
>NW_027422773.1:2090000-2092500 GCF_048934315.1 Petromyzon marinus
TATCCTTTCGGACATGTTTTCATGGGACTACCCATGCACAGATCAGAACAAATGTTATCCATGCAATCTTGTTTTCCTAGACCATAGAACTTGGTCATCACATATGACACGGGTACATCCGCACGCAAACAAAACGTATAAATGTCGAATTTGTAATCGCACAGCAGATAGCATACACAAGATAGCGTCGCACTACGGAAGAACTTGCAAAAGTTTAATAGGTAAAACTAGTGCTATAACCACCACAATTGAGGAAACACTATTTAGTTGTTCATATTGTAGCAGAGGTTTTACTACGAAAACAGGTTTAGGGGTACATACTAGACGAACTCATCCGACAGAACATGAAGCTAGACTACAGCAAAACGCACCAGGAAGGAAAGTTAGATGGGGAGAAGAAGAGGTAGAAATTATGGCCCATAAAGAAGCCCAACAGAATGATGAGGACATAAACATGAATCAACTAATACAGAACTCAGTTATGCCACACAGAACGCTAGAAGCGATTAAAGGGAAGTATAAGGAATTGGTAAGGACATTGAAAGAAACCACCTATAAGGTAGAAAATCAATGCCTTGTTAACTTAGTTTTACCGACAACATCGGAAATAACAACTACACCTTCTGAAGGAGATCAGCCAGCAATAAGGGCCGAAAAAGAACAATCACTGACAGCAGCTGAGGATCTTCAGGTCATAATTACCGATCTAAAGATCGAGAATTTAAGTCACAATCAGGCGTTACTGCTACTCAATTCTCATGTAGAAAAGTTTTTAAATCGAAGTAAACCAATTAATAGGAAAGATCGTGTAAACCAACAGGAGAAAGATGAGAATAGGCATCGAAGACAATCAAAGCAAACTAAATACAGGAGGTATCAATATTTATACCATACGAACAAGAAAGCTCTATTAGACGAGATTACTTCAGATAGATCGGGGCCAAGTATATACCCAACTGAAGAAAGCATACGGGGAACATTCGTTACTTTATTCGAGTCAAACTCTCCTCCAGATAATATACCCTTTAAATTAAAAAACGACCAATCATGCATCGATATCGTAAAAGCAATCACCTTAGATGAGTTGATTAAGACCCTAGCAATTATGAAGGATAAGTCACCTGGACAGGACAACATTATTCTTAGCGATCTTAGGACTTTACCAATAAAATATTTACTAGATATCTTAAATATCATCCTTTATTTACAGGATATACCACAAATATGGAAACAACACAGAACAAGACTTATACCTAAAACTAAAGAGGATTTAGAAAAACCCTCAAATTGGAGACCCATAACCATCTCATCAATTGTAATTAGGCTATTACACAAAATTTTAAGTTATCGTCTAGGACAGCAATTAAAGCTTAATTACAGGCAGAAAGCATTCCTCCCGGTAGACGGATGTTTCGAAAATAGTGCATTACTACACTTCATCAGGCAAAAGCACGAAAACACGCAAATAGTGTCAATAGACCTCAGTAAGGCATTCGATTCTGTCAGCCACGAATCGATTATTAGAGCCTTAAAGCGATTTAACTTATCAAAGGAATCAACAACGTACTTGACCAACATCTATAAGTGTAATCTAACTGATATTGTATTTGGATCGACAACAATGCGTAACATAAATCTAAAAAGAGGCGTAAAGCAAGGTGATCCACTTTCACCGCTACTATTTAACATGATTATGGATGAACTATTGGATAACTTGCCGACATATATAGGAGTTAATGTAGGAAATCAGAAAGTAAATTCAATGATGTTTGCAGACGACCTTATCCTATTTGCAGAAACGAAATGTGGCATGAATAAACTCTTGGATATAACTACTAAATTCCTCGATGACAGACACTTGAAAATAAATATAAACAAATGCAATTCGTTAAGATTTATCAAGTACGGCAAACAGAAGACATTTAGTGTTGCAACGACATCATCGTACTTTATAAATAACGAACCCATTAATCCGGTATCATATGTAAAGGGATTCAAATATCTAGGCATTGAATTTGACCCAAGGGGAAAACGATCTATAAGCTGTAACCTGCTCGCAGCAATGTTAAACAAACTGACCAGAGCACCGTTAAAGCCAGAAAAGAAAGTATATTTAATCAATAACAATTTGATACCTCGTATTATTCATCAATTGGTCCTCGGAAAAGTTACCAAGGGTTTATTGATGTCACTTGATTCTGAAATTAGGAAAAGAGTAAAGCTTCTGCTCAGGTTGCCACAGGATACGCCCGACAGTTTCTTTTATACATCAGTATCCAACGGAGGAATGGGCATAAGAAATTTATGCGACTCAGTTGCACTATCTATAATAAGCAGACACAACAAAATGATAACTTCAGATGATCTAGCAATAAGAGCATTATCACAACAATCATACACTATTGCAACGTTAAAACAGGCCCATATCATTGCAGGCTCCAAATTTCCTTCGAAATCTTTAAATCAGAACAAATGGTCAAATAAACTATATCAAACAACA
>NW_027422773.1:2120000-2122500 GCF_048934315.1 Petromyzon marinus
ATTAACGTCTAACTTTTTGGTGTGTGGGTCCGGTCTTTTGTTTAAGAGGAGGTTAAATTTGGAAATCAGGTTTTCCTTACATTTGGTCGACATCGTAGCAGCTGAAGAGGCAGTCATATTGTCTACATGTTCCCAATCCGATGTGGACATTATTGCCGTCAATGATAAGTGTGATTTGTAGAGTGTCTTGTCTAACTGATCTAGTTCTGTGCGTATAAGTCTGATTTTTTCTGAGATAAGAGCTAAGCTAGTTTTGAAAAGAATTCGTTTCGCATTAGAAGAAGTTACAGTAGCAGAGGTGAGTGTAAATGCGATTGGTATTACCCCAGAGTCGCGGCATCTCTTCAGGAAGGTGAGAGACTCGATCAGCTGAGCTTTCTTATCCCGGAGTTTGTTGAAAGATCTTAAAGTTATGTGAAAACCCTCCCCGTAGAGGCGATTAAATTTTGATTTAAAGCTTTCGTGACTGCAGTAATTCATATTCTTAGTTTTTTCGGTAAAGTCACGTTGAAGAGAAACAACAAAATAACAAAATATATATAAAACAATAAAAAATTCTCACGACGTTTCGACCATAACTCAAACGGTCATCATCAGGTGTGTCGGTTTGCATAAATTTATTTTGAAAACGGCATATTTATTTATATATATAAAAATAACGTTTGCGTCACGCGCAACGATGGCAGTTTGCCAGGACTAGTCCATCTATTTTTTGAAAAGAGGAGGGGGGAGACGAAATTTGTTTTTATGTAAGCTGTCTGAAAGGCACTGTAAGCGTGAACAATCAATCAAGAACTGAAATGATTTATCAAATCTTTCCAATGATTGCTAAGATAGAATCCATCTTCTCGGTTGAAATTGTCTCTGTGTTTGTATATGTGGATAGCCTCATGAACGAATCTCTCATGGAAGCCAGATGGCTTACAAAGAACCTCCGTCTTGGAAAAGTCAATGGCATGTGAGCCTACTGAATTAGAACAATGATCTGCTACGGCCGAGGTGTTGGTCCTACCGTGTTTAAGGTCTGCTTTATGTTCACGAATGCGGTCCGAGATATGGCGTTTGGTTTCTCCAATGTAACTACTACCACAGAGGCAACTTAGTTTGTAGACACCAGGGTATTGTATGTCCGGAATCACATCTTTTACAGACGGAACCAGATCACGGATTTTATGTAATGTGTTGAAACGGACCTGGATCTTGTGTTTATTCAAGATTTTGGAGATCTTTTTTGTGATCCCAGCAATGTAGGGTAAAGTGATGGTTTTGAAAGGCTCCTCAAGAGGGTTCTTCTTCATGGTTTGAGTGATAGCTTTGCGGATTGTATAGTCGGAGTAACCATTAGCCCTAAGAGCTTGGTGTACGTGCTTGAGTTCACTGCTTATGTGTTCCTGGTCGGATATGCATTGGGCTCTATGATACAGAGTCTTGATGAGAGAATTCTTCTGTGATGGATGGTGGTGGGAATCCGGTTTCAGATAAGCATCCGTATGGGTAGCTTTCCTGTAGACAGAGTGGCTCATTGAACCATCAGGTCTCTTTTTAATTAGGACATCCAAAAAAGGTATCTTGCCATCTATTTCGACTTCCATGGTAAATCTGATGGCTGGGTGTATGGAATTGATGTGGTCGAAGAATTTGTCTAGAGCAGGCCGGCCATGTGGCCAGATGACAAAAGTGTCATCCACGTACCTCTTCCATAAGGTTGGGCGCAGAGTGGCAGTCTGGATGGCGTCAGTCTCAAATTTCTCCATGAAAATGTTAGCTATAACTGGAGAAAGGGGGGAGCCCATTGGGGTGCCCTCAGTTTGTTTGTAGAAAGTTCCATTCCAAGTGAAGTATGTATTGGTTAAACAGTGTCTCACCAGGGGGGGTACCTCAGCCTCTGGCATGTTGGAGCAATGTAGGTAAGGGAAGTCGGCAAGCCGGATCCGTAACTTCGGGACAAGGATTGGCTCTAAGGGCTGGGTCGGTCGGGCTGGGGCGCGAAGCGGGGTCTGGGCGCGCGCCGCGGCTGGGCGAGGCTCCCGCCGTCGTCTCGGGCGGCTGGGGGACGAGTTTGGACGTGTGCCGGGCCCTTCCTGCGAAGCGCCTCAGCTGCGGCGGTTCGTTGGCTGCGGCCGTGCGGCCCTGGTGCCCCTCCCCGGGGTGCCAGGACCCCGCGCGGTGTCGGGCTGGCGCATCGCCTCGGCCGGCGTCTAGCAGCCGGCTTAGAACTGGTGCGGACCAGGGGAATCCGACTGTTTAATTAAAACAAAGCATCGCGATGGCTCGCGAACGGGTGTTGACACGATGTGATTTCTGCCCAGTGCTCTGAATGTCAAAGTGAAGAAATTCAATGAAGCGCGGGTAAACGGCGGGAGTAACTATGACTCTCTTAACGGTGCGTTCCCTTGGGTAAGGAACATGAGTCTTAGTGGCCTTGACCTCCACGTGGTCCCGCTGGTAACATCATCTCTTGATGATGGCTAACAAGGCTAATGCACCCATTCCATCTCCT
>NW_027422773.1:2165000-2167500 GCF_048934315.1 Petromyzon marinus
GACCCACAAGAGAAACATCCCCGCCAAATTCGAGCGTTTGACGGGGTCTATCCGTGAAAAAATATTCACGTTTTTGAGTGCACATGCATTTCTGCTGCAAATGCCTCTGGAAGTTTCATGCCGTTCGTATGCCAATTGTGGCAACACGAAAATGACCCGTTTTCCCATTCCGAGGGATTTCTGTGCGACCCTAACAGCCCCGTGAGCCACAAGAGACACATCCCCGCCAATTTCTAGCGTTTCACGGGGTCTATCCGTGAAAAATATAGACGTTTTTGAGTGCACATGCATTTCTGCTGCAGATGCCTCTGGAAGTTTCATGCCGTTCGTACGCAATGTGGCAACACGAAAATGACCCCTTTTCCCATTCCGAGGGATTTCTGTGCGACCCTAACTAACAGCGCCCGTGAGCCACAAGAGAGACATCCCCGCCAATTTATAGCGTTTCACGGGGTCTATCCGTGAAAAATATAGACGTTTTTGAGTGCACATGCATTCCTGCTGCAAATGCCTCTGGAAGTTTCATGCCGTTCCTATGCAATGTGGCCACACAAAAATGACCCGTTTTCCCATTCCGAGGCATTTCTGTGCGACCCTAACAGCCCCGTGAGCCACAAGAGAGACATCCCCGCCAACTTCTAGCGTTTGACGGGGTCTATGCGTGAAAAATATTAAAATTTTTGAGTGCACGTGCCTTTCTGCTGCAAATGCCTCTGGAAGTTTCATGGCGTTCCTATGCAATGTGGCAACACGAAAATGACCCCTTTTCCCATTCCGAGGGAGTTCTGTGCCACCCTAACAGCCCCGTGAGCCACAAGAGACACATCCCCGCCAATTTCTAGCGTTTCACGGGGTCTATCCGTGAAACATATAGAAGTTTTTGAGTGCACATGCATTCCTGCTGCAAATGCCTCTGGAAGTTTCATGCGGTTCGTACGCAATGTGGCAACACGAAAATGACCCGTTTTCCCATTCCCAGGGATTTCTGTGCGACCCGAACAGCCCCGTGAGCCACAAGAGACACATCCCCGCCAATTTCTAGCGTTTCACGGGGTCTATCCGTGAAAAATATCAATTTTTTTTTGACTGCACATGCATTTCTGCTGCAAATGCCTCTGGAAGTTGCATGCGGTTCGCATGCAATGTGGCGACACGAAAATGACCCGTTTTCCCATTCCGAGGGATTTCTGTGCCACCCTAACAGCCCCGTGAGCCACAAGAGAGACATCCCCGCCAATTTCTAGCGTATCACGGGGTCTATCCGTGAGAAATATTCACTTTTTTGAGTGCACATGCATTCCTGCTGCAAATGCCTCTGGAAGTTTCATGCGGTTCGTATGCAATGTGGCGACACGAAAATGACCCGTTTTCCCATTCCGAGGGATTTCTGTGCCACCCTAACAGCCCCGTGAGCCACAAGAGAGACATCCCCGCCCACTTCTAGCGTTTCACGGGGTCTCTCCGTGAAAAATATCACATTTTTTGAGTGCACATGCATTCCTGCTGCAAATGCCTCTGGAAGTTTCATGCGGTTCGCATGCAATGTGGCGACACGAAAATGACCCGTTTTTTCCCATTCCGAGGGATTTCTGTGCCACCCTAACAGCCCCGTGAGCCACAAGAGACACATCCCCGCCAATTTCTAGCGTTTCACGGGGTCTATCCGTGAAAAATATTCAATTTATTGACTGCACATGCATTTCTGCTGCAAATGCCTCTGGAAGTTTCATGCGGTTCGCATGCAATGTGGCGACACGAAAATGACCCGTTTTCCCATTCCGAGGGATTTCTGTGCCACCCTAACAGCCCCGTGAGCCACAAGAGAGACATCGCCGCCAATTTCTAGCGTTTCACGGGGTCTATCCGTGAAAAATATTCACTTTTTTGACTGCACATGCATTCCTGCTGCAAATGCCTCTGGAAGTTTCATGCCGTTCGCATGCAATGTGGCAACACGAAAATGACCCGTTTTCCCATTCCGAGGGATTTCTGTGCCACCCTAACAGCCCCGTGAGCCACAAGAGACACATCCCCGCCAATTTCTAGCGTTTCACGGGGTCTATCCGTAAAAATGTAGCACGCACCAAAACGAGAAAAGATTTCCATCGCACCTGCACTATTGTATGGACAATGGTAACCTCATGTGAGGACGAAGTGGTGTGCCGGCGGCAGGTTGTTTCCCACGATTTCCGTGAATGAGCGAGCATCTCGAGCTGTGTTACTCCGCCCGAGGAGCCTCTTCTCCTCCAGAGTGCGTTGGGAAGGCTGTCCCTTGGGTTGTAGCTGCAGGGTTTGCTTGCGCTGTTTCGGTATTGTGCCCTAGGAAGGGCTGCCAACTGCGCGTGAGAGTTAGGGTTGGTTTCAATTGCTTTTGCCGGTCCACAGAGTAGCGAGCATTGAAAGGCCGCTCTAGAGGTGTGCAGGCATGTGTGGTCCCCGCCCCTGCTCCTCCCCACCCCGACGTTGGGTGTGCGTGGTGCTTTACCGCTGCCTCAAATTG
>NW_027422773.1:2175000-2177500 GCF_048934315.1 Petromyzon marinus
AGGAATTATTCCCAAAGAGTTGAAAAAGAATAGGACGATTCTTATTCCTAAGGTTATGGACGATGAAAAGCTGAAAGATTTGGGGAACTGGAGACCAATAACGATTGGTTCAATGATTCTGAGATTATTTTCCAGAATAATGACTGCACGTCTTGCTCGTGCTTGTCCCTTAAACCCAAGGCAGCGTGGTTTTATAGCGGCATCTGGCTGCTCTGAAAATCTTAAGGTGCTACAGGACCTTATGAGACACGCTAAGAAATTGCACAGGCCGTTGGCTGTCATGTTCATCGACATAGCGAAAGCTTTTGACTCGGTTTCGCATGCTCATATTTTATGGGTGTTAAGGCACAAGAAAGTAGATGAACACGTGGTGGGCATCATCCAGAACGCCTACGATCGGTGTACGACCTCGTTCAAAAGCAATGGCGAGTCGACTCGAGAAATTAGCATACGTGTTGGTGTCAAACAAACTTCAAGAGTTTGACGGACAGATGATTGGAGGCGCAGCTGTTGGTATACAGGGAGAAGAGCAGTGGGCAAAGGACGCAGCCCTGAGGAGTTCCCGTGCTGATGGACCTGGAGTCAGAGACTTCTGTTCCCGGCTTAACGCACTGCTTCCTGTCAGAGAGGAAGTCTGTGATCCACCTGCAGGTGGAGTAGGGCACGTTCAGCTGGAAGAGCTTGTCCTGAAGCAGGGCAGGGATGATGGTGTTGAAGGCAGAGCTGAAGTCCACAAACAGGATCCTGGCGTAGGATGCTGGGGCGTCCACATGCTGTAGGGTGAAGTGGAGGGCCATGTTAACTGCGTCGTCCACAGACCTGTTGGCTCTGTAGGCAAACTGAAGGGGGTCCAGGAGAGGGTCTGTGATGGCTTTGAGGTGTGCCAGGAGCAGGCGCTCAAAAGACTTCATTACCACAGATGTAAGGGCGACCGGTCTGTAATCATTTAGTCCTGTTGGCCTTAGCTTTTTGGGCACAGCGATGATGGTGGAGGACTTGAGACAGGCTGGTACATGGCATGTCTCCAGGGAGGTGTTAAAGATGTTGGTGAACACCGGAGACAGCTGGTCAGCGCAGTGCCTGAGGGTGGCTGGAGAGACAGAGTCCGGCCCGGCTGCTTTGCGTGGATTCTGCCTCTTGAAAAGCCCATTAACTTCTCCCTCCTGAAAGGAGAGAGTCGTTTCTGTAGTATGGGTGGGGGATGGGGCCTCTTGGGTGGGAAGGGGTGGTTCAGGACAGTCCAATTGTCTTTCAAATCTACGGTAGAACTCGTTCAGGTCGTTGGCTAGGCGGGAGTCGTTAGTGGTGTGGGGCGCTCTGGGTTTGTAGTTGGTGATGTGCCTGAGCCCTTTGGCAGACAGAAGCAGCGTCGTTAGTAGAGAACTGGTGTTTTAGTGTCTCTGAGTACAGTCGTTTAGCCTCTCTCACCGCTTTGCTAAACCTGTTCTTCGACTCCTTGAATCTGTCTCTATCCCCACTCCTAAACGCTTCCTCCTTCTCCAACCTCAACCTTTTGAGCTTTGCTGAGAACCAGGGCTTGTTGTTGTTAAAGTTCACCCTGGTACGTGTTGGGATACAGCAGTCCTCACAGAAGCTGATGTACACAGCCTCTGTGAGTTCATCCAGACTATTGGTAGCAGTCGTGAACATATCCCAGTCAGTACAGTCTAAGCACGCCCGCAAATCTTCCACAGCCTCACTGGTCCACTGTTTAGATGTCCTCACAGCAGGTTTACAGAGTTTTAGTTGCTGCCTGTATGCACGAATCAGGTGGACCAAGGGAGTTCTGTGCGAGCCGAACAGCCCCGTGACCCACAAGAGAAACATCCCCGCCAAATTCGAGCGTTTGACGGGGTCTATCCGTGAAAAAATATTCACGTTTTTGAGTGCACATGCATTTCTGCTGCAAATGCCTCTGGAAGTTTCATGCCGTTCGTATGCCAATTGTGGCAACACGAAAATGACCCGTTTTCCCATTCCGAGGGATTTCTGTGCGACCCTAACAGCCCCGTGAGCCACAAGAGACACATCCCCGCCAATTTCTAGCGTTTCACGGGGTCTATCCGTGAAAAATATAGACGTTTTTGAGTGCACATGCATTTCTGCTGCAGATGCCTCTGGAAGTTTCATGCCGTTCGTACGCAATGTGGCAACACGAAAATGACCCCTTTTCCCATTCCGAGGGATTTCTGTGCGACCCTAACTAACAGCGCCCGTGAGCCACAAGAGAGACATCCCCGCCAATTTATAGCGTTTCACGGGGTCTATCCGTGAAAAATATAGACGTTTTTGAGTGCACATGCATTCCTGCTGCAAATGCCTCTGGAAGTTTCATGCCGTTCCTATGCAATGTGGCCACACAAAAATGACCCGTTTTCCCATTCCGAGGCATTTCTGTGCGACCCTAACAGCCCCGTGAGCCACAAGAGAGACATCCCCGCCAACTTCTAGCGTTTGACGGGGTCTATGCGTGAAAAATATTAAAATTTTTGAGTGCACG
>NW_027422773.1:2205000-2207500 GCF_048934315.1 Petromyzon marinus
TGCTCTTGTCCTTGGCAGTGGCAGCAGCGTACCAGACGGTTATGGAGGAGGTGAGGATGGATTCAATGATCGCTGTATAGAATTGCACCATCATTGTCTTTGGCAGGTTGCATTTCTTCAGCTGCCGTCGAAAGTACATCCTCTGTTGAGCTCTCTTGGCGAGGGAGCTGATGTTCAGTTCCCACTTGAGGTCCCGGCAGAGAATAGTGCCCAGGAAGCGGAAGGACTCCACAATTTTGACTGCGGAGTCTAACAGGGTGATGGCGGTGAGTGGGGCTGTATTCTTCCTGAAGTCCACAACCATCTCAACTGTCCTTAGAGCATTTAGCTCTAAGTTGTTCTGGCTACACCAGGTCACCAGGTTGTCAGCTTCCCACCTATAGTCAGACTCATCCCCACCAGAGATCAGCCCAATGAGGGTGGTGTCGTCCGACAAACTTCAAGAGTTTGACGGACAGATGATTGGAGGCGCAGCTGTTGGTATACAGGGAGAAGAGCAGTGGGCAAAGGACGCAGCCCTGAGGAGTTCCCGTGCTGATGGACCTGGAGTCAGAGACTTCTGTTCCCGGCTTAACGCACTGCTTCCTGTCAGAGAGGAAGTCTGTGATCCACCTGCAGGTGGAGTAGGGCACGTTCAGCTGGAAGAGCTTGTCCTGAAGCAGGGCAGGGATGATGGTGTTGAAGGCAGAGCTGAAGTCCACAAACAGGATCCTGGCGTAGGATGCTGGGGCGTCCACATGCTGTAGGGTGAAGTGGAGGGCCATGTTAACTGCGTCGTCCACAGACCTGTTGGCTCTGTAGGCAAACTGAAGGGGGTCCAGGAGAGGGTCTGTGATGGCTTTGAGGTGTGCCAGGAGCAGGCGCTCAAAAGACTTCATTACCACAGATGTAAGGGCGACCGGTCTGTAATCATTTAGTCCTGTTGGCCTTAGCTTTTTGGGCACAGCGATGATGGTGGAGGACTTGAGACAGGCTGGTACATGGCATGTCTCCAGGGAGGTGTTAAAGATGTTGGTGAACACCGGAGACAGCTGGTCAGCGCAGTGCCTGAGGGTGGCTGGAGAGACAGAGTCCGGCCCGGCTGCTTTGCGTGGATTCTGCCTCTTGAAAAGCTCCATTAACTTCTCCCTCCTGAAAGGAGAGAGTCGTTTCTGTAGTATGGGTGGGGGATGGGGCCTCTTGGGTGGGAAGGGGTGGTTCAGGACAGTCCAATTGTCTTTCAAATCTACGGTAGAACTCGTTCAGGTCGTTGGCTAGGCGGGAGTCGTTAGTGGTGTGGGGCGCTTTGGGTTTGTAGTTGGTGATGTGCCTGAGCCCTTTGGCAGACAGAAGCAGCGTCGTTAGTAGAGAACTGGTGTTTTAGTGTCTCTGAGTACAGTCGTTTAGCCTCTCTCACCGCTTTGCTAAACCTGTTCTTCGACTCCTTGAATCTGTCTCTATCCCCACTCCTAAACGCTTCCTCCTTCTCCAACCTCAACCTTTTGAGCTTTGCTGAGAACCAGGGCTTGTTGTTGTTAAAGTTCACCCTGGTACGTGTTGGGATACAGCAGTCCTCACAGAAGCTGATGTACACAGCCTCTGTGAGTTCATCCAGACTATTGGTAGCAGTCGTGAACATATCCCAGTCAGTACAGTCTAAGCACGCCCGCAAATCTTCCACAGCCTCACTGGTCCACTGTTTAGATGTCCTCACAGCAGGTTTACAGAGTTTTAGTTGCTGCCTGTATGCACGAATCAGGTGGACCAAGGGAGTTCTGTGCGAGCCGAACAGCCCCGTGACCCACAAGAGAAACATCCCCGCCAAATTCGAGCGTTTGACGGGGTCTATCCGTGAAAAAATATTCACGTTTTTGAGTGCACATGCATTTCTGCTGCAAATGCCTCTGGAAGTTTCATGCCGTTCGTATGCCAATTGTGGCAACACGAAAATGACCCGTTTTCCCATTCCGAGGGATTTCTGTGCGACCCTAACAGCCCCGTGAGCCACAAGAGACACATCCCCGCCAATTTCTAGCGTTTCACGGGGTCTATCCGTGAAAAATATAGACGTTTTTGAGTGCACATGCATTTCTGCTGCAGATGCCTCTGGAAGTTTCATGCCGTTCGTACGCAATGTGGCAACACGAAAATGACCCCTTTTCCCATTCCGAGGGATTTCTGTGCGACCCTAACTAACAGCGCCCGTGAGCCACAAGAGAGACATCCCCGCCAATTTATAGCGTTTCACGGGGTCTATCCGTGAAAAATATAGACGTTTTTGAGTGCACATGCATTCCTGCTGCAAATGCCTCTGGAAGTTTCATGCCGTTCCTATGCAATGTGGCCACACAAAAATGACCCGTTTTCCCATTCCGAGGCATTTCTGTGCGACCCTAACAGCCCCGTGAGCCACAAGAGAGACATCCCCGCCAACTTCTAGCGTTTGACGGGGTCTATGCGTGAAAAATATTAAAATTTTTGAGTGCACGTGCCTTTCTGCTGCAAATGCCTCTGGAAGTTT
>NW_027422773.1:2230000-2232500 GCF_048934315.1 Petromyzon marinus
TTTTCCAGAATAATGACTGCACGTCTTGCTCGTGCTTGTCCCTTAAACCCAAGGCAGCGTGGTTTTATAGCGGCATCTGGCTGCTCTGAAAATCTTAAGGTGCTACAGGACCTTATGAGACATGCTAAGAAATTGCACAGGCCGTTGGCTGTCATGTTTATCGACATAGCGAAAGCTTTTGACTCGGTTTCGCATGCTCATATTTTATGGGTGTTAAGGCACAAGAAAGTAGATGAACACGTGGTGGGCATCATCCAGAACGCCTACGATCGGTGTACGACCTCGTTCAAAAGCAATGGCGAGTCGACTTGAGAAATTAGCATACGTGTTGGTGTCAAACAGGGTGACCCCATGTCACCCCTGCTCTTCAATCTTGCCATGGACCCTTTGATATGCACCCTAGAGTCACACGGAGTTGGGTACTCCATTGATACCGACCACGTGACAGCTCTTGCGTTTGCTGATGATTTGGTGTTGGTGAGCGAATCTTGGGTTGGTATGGCCGCCAATCTAGCGATCTTGGAATCATTTTGTGGGCTATCGGGATTGGAGGTTCAGGCCAGAAAGTGCCAGGGCTTCATGATAAGCCCAACCAAAGATTCATATACGGTGAACAACTGCGACCCATGGACTATCAAAAATAAAGATGTCCATATGATCCAACCTGATGAATCAACGAAATACCTTGGTCTGAAAATTGGCCCTTGGACTGGCACTATACAGCCTGATCTACATTGTCAGCTAAAGACATGGATCTCGAAAATCGATGAGGCGCCTCTGAAGCCAACTCAGAAGGTTGAACTACTCAATGCCTATGCCCTACCCAGATTGTTATATCCTGCAGACCACTCGGACTGCAAGCAATCAACTCTCCGTGGGTTGGACCAAGAGATTAGAAAGGCGGTAAAAGGATGGCTCCACCTTCCCGCTTCAACTTGTGATGGACTGTTATATGCCAGAGCCCGAGACGGAGGCCTTGCCATCTTGAAACTGGAAAAAACAATCCCTTCGGTTCAAGTTAGAAGGCTGCAACGTATAGCAAACTCGTCCGATGCTATCACCCGTAATATTGTGTCCTCGCAGGGTATGGAGGAAGAATACCGTAATTTGTGGGTACGAGCAGGGGGTGACAGTGATGCAATCCCAACATTCGTTCTCAGGGACTCGGTGTCAAAAGAACCTGTATATCCGAGACCCTGCGATTGGAGGGAGCATGAATTTCAGAGATGGTGCGAAAAGCCGGTTCAAGGAAGGGGCATTGTAAACTTTGCGCATGATAGAATCAGTAATGCTTGGTTGAGGCCATGGTGCGGCTTTAAACAATGCTTCTTTATCGCAGCACTACAACTAAGGGCAAATATTTACCCAACAAGAGAAAGCTTGAACAGAGGCAGAGATGGGGCCTTACGTTCCTGCAGGAAATGCTCTGCCAGACTCGAGTCCCTTTCGCACATTCTCGGTCAATGTCCTGCAGTACAGAAAGCAAGAATTGCGCGACATAACAAGATCAGTAACATTCTGGCAGACGAAGCGGCTAGATTGGGCTGGTCTGTATACAAAGAGCCACGGTTCATATCCGAGACGGGAGAGATGAGAAAGCCTGACCTCGTGTTTGCAAAAGATGAGGAGGCGGTTGTGATCGATGTCACCGTCCGTTTTGAGCTTTCAAAGAATACCTTGTCAGATGCTGCCTCGCACAAAGTTTCGTACTATACCCCTCTTGGTGATCAAGTCAAAGTGCTGACGAAGGCTAGCAAGGTCACATTCTTTGGATTCCCGGTTGGGGCAAGAGGAAAGTGGCCCCTTGAGAATAACGAGGTACTTACCTCCCTGGGCTTGACCAAACCCAGAACGACATCACTGGCCAAGATGATTTCCCGCAGAACGCTGCTTTTCTCTCTTGATATTCTGAGAATGTTCTGTGGAAATTATGCGGTCTATGAACAGTCATAGACAACCTCCGAAACAAATAATAGTTTTGTTTTAAGATGTCATTTGTTTTAGATTGATTTTGTTATTTTCGAAGGTGAAGTCGGTTTTTATTTCATTTTACTATTTTCCACAATTTAGATTGTTATTTTCCAAGACGGAGTCTTGGTTCTTTTTTTTATTGTTAGTTTTTTTTTTTAACACGTCGTATTTGTTACTTTAGAGCTTAGAGGGGACTTTATTTTCGCCTTACTATTTTCTGCCTACAAAGAAGATTAAAAATAAGCTTTTTTCAAGATGGTTTTGTTATTTTCCAAGGTGAAGTCTTGGTATTCTTATTTTACTATTTTCCATAAAGAAGACCTTTCTTTTAGATTTTGTTATTTTCCAAGACGAAGACTTGGTATTTTTATTATATTGCTATTTTTTACACGAAGCTTATTCAAGAGCACTTATATAGATTAGACTTTGTTATTTTAATTCTTTATTTTTGGACTACATCAGTTCGAGAGTCCTGTAACTTACTATTTTCTGCCTACAAAGAAGATTAGAAATAAGCTTTATTTAAGAT
>NW_027422773.1:2237500-2240000 GCF_048934315.1 Petromyzon marinus
GGTTCAGGACAGTCCAATTGTCTTTCAAATCTACGGTAGAACTCGTTCAGGTCGTTGGCTAGGCGGGAGTCGTTAGTGGTGTGGGGCGCTCTGGGTTTGTAGTTGGTGATGTGCCTGAGCCCTTTGGCAGACAGAAGCAGCGTCGTTAGTAGAGAACTGGTGTTTTAGTGTCTCTGAGTACAGTCGTTTAGCCTCTCTCACCGCTTTGCTAAACCTGTTCTTCGACTCCTTGAATCTGTCTCTATCCCCACTCCTAAACGCTTCCTCCTTCTCCAACCTCAACCTTTTGAGCTTTGCTGAGAACCAGGGCTTGTTGTTGTTAAAGTTCACCCTGGTACGTGTTGGGATACAGCAGTCCTCACAGAAGCTGATGTACACAGCCTCTGTGAGTTCATCCAGACTATTGGTAGCAGTCGTGAACATATCCCAGTCAGTACAGTCTAAGCACGCCCGCAAATCTTCCACAGCCTCACTGGTCCACTGTTTAGATGTCCTCACAGCAGGTTTACAGAGTTTTAGTTGCTGCCTGTATGCACGAATCAGGTGGACCAAGGGAGTTCTGTGCGAGCCGAACAGCCCCGTGACCCACAAGAGAAACATCCCCGCCAAATTCGAGCGTTTGACGGGGTCTATCCGTGAAAAAATATTCACGTTTTTGAGTGCACATGCATTTCTGCTGCAAATGCCTCTGGAAGTTTCATGCCGTTCGTATGCCAATTGTGGCAACACGAAAATGACCCGTTTTCCCATTCCGAGGGATTTCTGTGCGACCCTAACAGCCCCGTGAGCCACAAGAGACACATCCCCGCCAATTTCTAGCGTTTCACGGGGTCTATCCGTGAAAAATATAGACGTTTTTGAGTGCACATGCATTTCTGCTGCAGATGCCTCTGGAAGTTTCATGCCGTTCGTACGCAATGTGGCAACACGAAAATGACCCCTTTTCCCATTCCGAGGGATTTCTGTGCGACCCTAACTAACAGCGCCCGTGAGCCACAAGAGAGACATCCCCGCCAATTTATAGCGTTTCACGGGGTCTATCCGTGAAAAATATAGACGTTTTTGAGTGCACATGCATTCCTGCTGCAAATGCCTCTGGAAGTTTCATGCCGTTCCTATGCAATGTGGCCACACAAAAATGACCCGTTTTCCCATTCCGAGGCATTTCTGTGCGACCCTAACAGCCCCGTGAGCCACAAGAGAGACATCCCCGCCAACTTCTAGCGTTTGACGGGGTCTATGCGTGAAAAATATTAAAATTTTTGAGTGCACGTGCCTTTCTGCTGCAAATGCCTCTGGAAGTTTCATGGCGTTCCTATGCAATGTGGCAACACGAAAATGACCCCTTTTCCCATTCCGAGGGAGTTCTGTGCCACCCTAACAGCCCCGTGAGCCACAAGAGACACATCCCCGCCAATTTCTAGCGTTTCACGGGGTCTATCCGTGAAACATATAGAAGTTTTTGAGTGCACATGCATTCCTGCTGCAAATGCCTCTGGAAGTTTCATGCGGTTCGTACGCAATGTGGCAACACGAAAATGACCCGTTTTCCCATTCCCAGGGATTTCTGTGCGACCCGAACAGCCCCGTGAGCCACAAGAGACACATCCCCGCCAATTTCTAGCGTTTCACGGGGTCTATCCGTGAAAAATATCAATTTTTTTTTGACTGCACATGCATTTCTGCTGCAAATGCCTCTGGAAGTTGCATGCGGTTCGCATGCAATGTGGCGACACGAAAATGACCCGTTTTCCCATTCCGAGGGATTTCTGTGCCACCCTAACAGCCCCGTGAGCCACAAGAGAGACATCCCCGCCAATTTCTAGCGTATCACGGGGTCTATCCGTGAGAAATATTCACTTTTTTGAGTGCACATGCATTCCTGCTGCAAATGCCTCTGGAAGTTTCATGCGGTTCGTATGCAATGTGGCGACACGAAAATGACCCGTTTTCCCATTCCGAGGGATTTCTGTGCCACCCTAACAGCCCCGTGAGCCACAAGAGAGACATCCCCGCCCACTTCTAGCGTTTCACGGGGTCTCTCCGTGAAAAATATCACATTTTTTGAGTGCACATGCATTCCTGCTGCAAATGCCTCTGGAAGTTTCATGCGGTTCGCATGCAATGTGGCGACACGAAAATGACCCGTTTTTTCCCTTTCCGAGGGATTTCTGTGCCACCCTAACAGCCCCGTGAGCCACAAGAGACACATCCCCGCCAATTTCTAGCGTTTCACGGGGTCTATCCGTGAAAAATATTCAATTTTTTGACTGCACATGCATTTCTGCTGCAAATGCCTCTGGAAGTTTCATGCGGTTCGCATGCAATGTGGCGACACGAAAATGACCCGTTTTCCCATTCCGAGGGATTTCTGTGCCACCCTAACAGCCCCGTGAGCCACAAGAGAGACATCGCCGCCAATTTCTAGCGTTTCACGGGGTCTATCCGTGAAAAATATTCACTTTTTTGACTGCACATGCATTCCTGCTGCAAATGCCTC
>NW_027422773.1:2252500-2255000 GCF_048934315.1 Petromyzon marinus
TTTGACTGCGGAGTCTAACAGGGTGATGGCGGTGAGTGGGGCTGTATTCTTCCTGAAGTCCACAACCATCTCAACTGTCCTTAGAGCATTTAGCTCTAAGTTGTTCTGGCTACACCAGGTCACCAGGTTGTCAGCTTCCCACCTATAGTCAGACTCATCCCCACCAGAGATCAGCCCAATGAGGGTGGTGTCGTCCGACAAACTTCAAGAGTTTGACGGACAGATGATTGGAGGCGCAGCTGTTGGTATACAGGGAGAAGAGCAGTGGGCAAAGGACGCAGCCCTGAGGAGTTCCCGTGCTGATGGACCTGGAGTCAGAGACTTCTGTTCCCGGCTTAACGCACTGCTTCCTGTCAGAGAGGAAGTCTGTGATCCACCTGCAGGTGGAGTAGGGCACGTTCAGCTGGAAGAGCTTGTCCTGAAGCAGGGCAGGGATGATGGTGTTGAAGGCAGAGCTGAAGTCCACAAACAGGATCCTGGCGTAGGATGCTGGGGCGTCCACATGCTGTAGGGTGAAGTGGAGGGCCATGTTAACTGCGTCGTCCACAGACCTGTTGGCTCTGTAGGCAAACTGAAGGGGGTCCAGGAGAGGGTCTGTGATGGCTTTGAGGTGTGCCAGGAGCAGGCGCTCAAAAGACTTCATTACCACAGATGTAAGGGCGACCGGTCTGTAATCATTTAGTCCTGTTGGCCTTAGCTTTTTGGGCACAGCGATGATGGTGGAGGACTTGAGACAGGCTGGTACATGGCATGTCTCCAGGGAGGTGTTAAAGATGTTGGTGAACACCGGAGACAGCTGGTCAGCGCAGTGCCTGAGGGTGGCTGGAGAGACAGAGTCCGGCCCGGCTGCTTTGCGTGGATTCTGCCTCTTGAAAAGCCCATTAACTTCTCCCTCCTGAAAGGAGAGAGTCGTTTCTGTAGTATGGGTGGGGGATGGGGCCTCTTGGGTGGGAAGGGGTGGTTCAGGACAGTCCAATTGTCTTTCAAATCTACGGTAGAACTCGTTCAGGTCGTTGGCTAGGCGGGAGTCGTTAGTGGTGTGGGGCGCTCTGGGTTTGTAGTTGGTGATGTGCCTGAGCCCTTTGGCAGACAGAAGCAGCGTCGTTAGTAGAGAACTGGTGTTTTAGTGTCTCTGAGTACAGTCGTTTAGCCTCTCTCACCGCTTTGCTAAACCTGTTCTTCGACTCCTTGAATCTGTCTCTATCCCCACTCCTAAACGCTTCCTCCTTCTCCAACCTCAACCTTTTGAGCTTTGCTGAGAACCAGGGCTTGTTGTTGTTAAAGTTCACCCTGGTACGTGTTGGGATACAGCAGTCCTCACAGAAGCTGATGTACACAGCCTCTGTGAGTTCATCCAGACTATTGGTAGCAGTCGTGAACATATCCCAGTCAGTACAGTCTAAGCACGCCCGCAAATCTTCCACAGCCTCACTGGTCCACTGTTTAGATGTCCTCACAGCAGGTTTACAGAGTTTTAGTTGCTGCCTGTATGCACGAATCAGGTGGACCAAGGGAGTTCTGTGCGAGCCGAACAGCCCCGTGACCCACAAGAGAAACATCCCCGCCAAATTCGAGCGTTTGACGGGGTCTATCCGTGAAAAAATATTCACGTTTTTGAGTGCACATGCATTTCTGCTGCAAATGCCTCTGGAAGTTTCATGCCGTTCGTATGCCAATTGTGGCAACACGAAAATGACCCGTTTTCCCATTCCGAGGGATTTCTGTGCGACCCTAACAGCCCCGTGAGCCACAAGAGACACATCCCCGCCAATTTCTAGCGTTTCACGGGGTCTATCCGTGAAAAATATAGACGTTTTTGAGTGCACATGCATTTCTGCTGCAGATGCCTCTGGAAGTTTCATGCCGTTCGTACGCAATGTGGCAACACGAAAATGACCCCTTTTCCCATTCCGAGGGATTTCTGTGCGACCCTAACTAACAGCGCCCGTGAGCCACAAGAGAGACATCCCCGCCAATTTATAGCGTTTCACGGGGTCTATCCGTGAAAAATATAGACGTTTTTGAGTGCACATGCATTCCTGCTGCAAATGCCTCTGGAAGTTTCATGCCGTTCCTATGCAATGTGGCCACACAAAAATGACCCGTTTTCCCATTCCGAGGCATTTCTGTGCGACCCTAACAGCCCCGTGAGCCACAAGAGAGACATCCCCGCCAACTTCTAGCGTTTGACGGGGTCTATGCGTGAAAAATATTAAAATTTTTGAGTGCACGTGCCTTTCTGCTGCAAATGCCTCTGGAAGTTTCATGGCGTTCCTATGCAATGTGGCAACACGAAAATGACCCCTTTTCCCATTCCGAGGGAGTTCTGTGCCACCCTAACAGCCCCGTGAGCCACAAGAGACACATCCCCGCCAATTTCTAGCGTTTCACGGGGTCTATCCGTGAAACATATAGAAGTTTTTGAGTGCACATGCATTCCTGCTGCAAATGCCTCTGGAAGTTTCATGCGGTTCGTACGCAATGTGGCAACACGAAAATG